>NC_085055.1:1898601-2106101 GCF_963662255.1 Cinclus cinclus
TATTTGTTTAAAAAGAATTTAAAATTCAATTTATTCATTATAAAAAATCTATTTATTTGTTCCAAAAAATCGTATTTATTTGTTTAAAAAGAATTAAAAATTCAATTTATACGTTATTAAAACAAATCGTATTTATTTGTTCCAAAAATTCAGATTTATTTGCTTACAAATAAATAAAAGTTCAATTTATTCCTTATAAAAAAATTGTATTTATTTGTTACAAAAATTCGGATTTATTTGCATAAAAATAAATAAAAATTCAATTTATTGGTTAAAAAAATCAATTTATTTGTTCCAAAACATTCCAATTTGTTTGTTTAAAAATGAATAAAAATTCTATATATTCGTTATAAAAAATCGTATTTATCTGTTCCAAAAATTCGGATTTCTTTGCTTAAAAATAAATAAAAATTCAATGTATTATTTATAAAAAATCGCATTTATTTGTTCCAAAAAATTCGGATTTGTTTGTTTAAAAAGAATTAAAAATTCAATTTTTCAGTTAAAAAAAAATGGATTTATTTGTTAAAAAATTTTTTAAAAAATGGATTTATTTGTTCCAAAAATTCGGATTTGTTTGTTTAAAAGAATTAAAATTTCAATTTATTCATTATAAAAAAATCTTATTTGTTTGTTCCAAAAATTTGGATTTATTTGCTTAAAAATAATTAAAAATTCAATTTATTGGTTAAAAAAAATTTGGATTTATTTGTTAAATAAACCGTATTTATTTGTTAAAAAATTCATTTGTTAAAATTCATATTTATTTGTTTTAAAATAAATTAAAATTCAATTTATTGATTAAAAAAAATGCGAATTTATTTGTTTAAAAAAGAAAAATTGATATTTATTTGTTAAAAATAATCATATTTATTTGTTTTTTAGAAAAATCATCTAAAACCCTTTTTTTCCTCATTCCCCAATCATTAAAAATGACAATTTAAAAAGTTTTAATTACTTTTCCTGACCACAATTTTTTAAGAAATGAAGGAATTATTTCCAATAAATCATATTTGGATTAAATTTTTCCTATATATATTTATTTTTTCCTCATTTCCCAAATGAAGAAAAATGAGAATTTTCAGACATTTCAAAGCCAGTTTTTATTTTCCCTGACCACAATTTTTTAAGAAATGAAAGAAATATTGTCAATAAATCATTTTTGGATTAAATTTTCCCATTTTCCCTATAAAACCCTTTTTTCCTCTTTTGTTAAAAAATGAAATAAATTTTTCCAATAAATCATATTTGGATTAAATTTTTCCTATATATATTTATTTTTTCCTCATCTCCCAAATGAAGAAAAATGAGAATTTTCAGACATTTCAAAGCCAGTTTTTATTTTCCCTGACCACAATTTTTTAAGAAATGAAAGAAATATTGTCAATAAATCATATTTGGATTAAATTTCCTAATTTTCCTTTAAAATCCTACTTTTTCCTCATTTCTAAATCAAGAAAAATGACAATTTAAAAAGTTTTAATTACTTTTCCTGACCACAATTTTTTAAGAAATGAAAGAAATATTTCCAATAAATCATATTTGGATTAAA
Source organism: Cinclus cinclus (assembly GCF_963662255.1). Taxonomy (NCBI): domain Eukaryota; kingdom Metazoa; phylum Chordata; class Aves; order Passeriformes; family Cinclidae; genus Cinclus; species Cinclus cinclus. Next base: position 1,900,154 of record NC_085055.1, read on the forward strand.
TTTTTCCTATATATATTTATTTTTTCCTCATTTCCCAAATGAAGAAAAATGAGAATTTTCAGACATTTCAAAGCCAGTTTTTATTTTCCCTGACCACAATTTTTTAAGAAATGAAAGAAATATTGTCAATAAATCATATTTGGATTAAATTTTCCCATTTTCCCTATAAAACCCTTTTTTCCTCTTTTGTTAAAAAATGAAATAAATTTTTCCAATAAATCATATTTGGATTAAATTTTTCCTATATATATTTATTTTTTCCTCATCTCCCAAATGAAGAAAAATGAGAATTTTCAGACATTTCAAAGCCAGTTTTTATTTTCCCTGACCACAATTTTTTAAGAAATGAAAGAAATATTGTCAATAAATCATATTTGGATTAAATTTCCTAATTTTCCTTTAAAATCCTACTTTTTCCTCATTTCTAAATCAAGAAAAATGACAATTTAAAAAGTTTTAATTACTTTTCCTGACCACAATTTTTTAAGAAATTAAAGAAATATTTCCAATAAATCATATTTGGATTAAATTTTTCCTATATATATTTATTTTTTCCTCATTTCCCAAATGAAGAAAAATGAGAATTTTCAGACATTTCAAAGCCAGTTTTTATTTTCCCTGACCACAATTTTTTAAGAAATGAAAGAAATATTGTCAATAAATCATATTTGGATTAAATTTTCCCATTTTCCCTATAAAACCCTTTTTTCCTCTTTTGTTAAAAAATGAAATAAATTTTTCCAATAAATCATATTTGGATTAAATTTTTCCTATATATATTTATTTTTTCCTCTCTGCCCAATGAAGAAAAATGAGAATTTTCAGACATTTCAAAGCCAGGTTTTAATTCTCCTGACCACAATTTTTTAAGAAATGAAGGAATTATTTCCAATAAATCATATTTGGATTAAATTTTCCCTATATATATTTATTTTTTCCTCTCTGCCCAATGAAGAAAAATGAGAATTTTCAGACATTTCAAAGCCAGGTTTTAATTCTCCTGACCACAATTTTTTAAGAAATGAAAGAAATATTTCCAATAAATCATATTTGGATTAAAAAGATTTTTTTTTTACCTGGCATCTTTTTCGTACAGGGTTTTTGGCAGAAGATCTTTATCCACATAAACTGTGTTGGGATAGTACCACACTGTGAATTTGGAATTTTGAATTCCACAGAGGATGTTGGAATTGTCATTCCAGGCCAAACTTTGAACCATTGTCCCTTGATTTATAGATAAGAAAAAAAAAATTAATTAAATATGGAAAATCAATTTATAATAAAGAAAGAAAATCATTCAATGAATATAGATTATTAAATAATAATTTATGAAATAAATAAAGGCATTTTCAGGAGAAAATTCAAAATGAAGGGAATTCTAAGAGTGGGTATTTAGCATTTTTTGGTTGTTTTTCTGAGGTTTTATCCCAAATTTGTGATATTTTAAAAGCTGATTTGCCTTTTATGTTAAAAATCTGCTGTGCCAATTTGATGGAAACGATGGAAAAATTATCAGGATTTAGAGCAAATTTATTAAAATTATTTCTGCCTCTGCCTCATAAAAGCCACAGCTCTCTAAAAAATTTAATTTTATTATAAATTAAGTGAAATATTGTGTGTTAAATAAAAAAATTATTTCTGCCTCTACCATATAAAAGCCACAGCTCTCTAAAAAATTTAATTTTATTATAAATTAAGTGAAATATTGTGTGTTAAATAAAAAAATTATTTCTGCCTCTACCATATAAAAGCCACAGCTCTCTAAAAAATTTAATTTTATTATAAATTAAGTGAAATATTGTGTGTTAAATAAAAAATGATTTCTTCCTCTGCCTCATAAAAGCCACAGCTCTCTAAAAAATTTAATTTTATTATAAATTAAGTGAAATATTGTGTATGAAATAAAAAATTATTTCTGCCTCTGCTATATAAAAGCCACAGCTCTCTAAAAATTTAATTTTATTATAAAGTGAAATATTGTGTATGAAATAAAAAATTATTTCTGCCTCTGCCATATAAAAGCCACAGCTCTCTAAAAAATTCAGTTTTATTATAAATTAAGTGAAATATTGTGTATGAAATAAAAAATTATTTCTGCCTCTGCCTTATAAAGGACACAGTTTTTTGAAAAATTTTATTTCATTATAAATTAAGTGAAATATTGTGTCACGTATTAAACAATAAAATTATTTCTGCCTTTACCATCTAAAAGCCACAGCTTTCCACAAAAACTTAATTTTACTTTTAATCAAAATATCATCTCTTGGCTGAAATAAAAAATTATTCTGAAAGGTTAATTTGAATTTTTCTCACCTATTTTGACGATTTTCTGCTCCTTGCCAAACCTCTTGACGGAGGTGATGAAAAGATCTCTGTTTTTATCAATAAAAGCTATTTTTCTCTCACTTATCAATCCTTTCTGGTCCAAAGCAATCTCCACAATCTCTGTCTGAAAAGATCAAAAGAAAATATTTCATTTTTAATTGGGAGAGTTTCAGAGCTGAAGAATTTTTTATATTTAATATTTTAATATTCAATTGAATCAAATTGATTTTTTTTTTCTCCCCTCCTAAAAAAACAGGGCGTAAAATTTTTTTCATAAACTGGGTTGGGAAAATATTTTGTCTGTGGTTTCTCTGTGAAATAAATGATTTCATGATGGACTTGAGATTGTTTTCAATTCCTTTCCAACCCAAGGCATCCCACGATTGTGTGATTTTACAAAGTGAATTTTCCAACAATTATAAACAACTCAAACAATTCTGAAGACAACACAAAGCATTAAAAGTCACCTGAAAAGTTCCTTTTACAGATTTTCAAACCTTCCATGGGTTTTTAATCCCATTCTAGAGGAAAACCCTGAGGGATTTTTAATTTGTGAGTCAAATCAAGTTATTAAAAAATTCACTTTACCTTGTGGGTCAGAGGTTTTCCATCACCCAGTGGCCTCCCAGATAAAGCTTCAAATAAGTAGATAACTAAAGAAAAAGAATTCTATGCTTTATTAATTAAAAAAACAGAATTTCTTAATGGATTTTTTTCCAGTGATTCCATTTTTTTTTTTCAGTGTAATTTAATGCAAGTGGATAAAATATTCTGTTTTACACAATGGTGAGAACAAAAATCTCATTAAAAACTGAATTTTCACTTCCTATCCCTTTTATTTTTTTTTTCATTTCCTATCTCAAATGGGACTTAATTACCAAATTGTGATCAAAGCCTGCACCTGGAATTTAAATAAATCCACATTTCCAATTTCACACTGACTCAATCTCATTTAATGAATGGGAGGCCTTAGAAAGAGAAAAAAATATTAAATAATCCCATCAGGGAATAAAAACTTATTTTCAAGTGTTTATTGCAAAGATTTTGATCCACGGATCAAAATTCAGAGCCAAACCATTCTCTGAAAGATTTTGAATTAATTTAAAGCAAGACCCACAAATTTAAAAGTGATTTTTATAACAAATAAATGGATTTTTATTGTAAAAAAAAGCAGAATTTACCTCTCTCATCAGCTTTGTCCTTCACTGCCAGGGTGTCATTGCTCAGGGACACTGTCTGGGAATTTAAAATATCTGTTCTCATGCCTGGATATTTTGGAGAAGAAATTAATCTGCCTTCATAAGAATATAAATAAAGTCCTCCACCATCCACAAGAAGAAAATGCCTAAAAAAAAAAAAAAAGAAAAAAAAATCATCGAAAACAAAAAAGTAATCCACGAAATAATAAAAAAATGGTCTTTAAAATATGTATTTTATATAATACTTCTATATTTCGTGTATTTCATATTTTATATATTTCATATATTTCATATCTTTAAATATCCTGCAATTGTTCTTCCAGTTTCCATCAGTCCTAAGTTTTAAATTTTCAAGATATTCTGGAATTTCTGTATGGAAAAGTTTGGTTTTAATGAATGATCTTTTTGCCAGGAGAAATATTAATTACGTGACATATTTATGATTTGATCTGAGTATTTTTTTTTTTTTTTTAATTTCTCACCTTCCAACTGGAGCTGATTTTGCTCACTATAAATACGTATATAATAAATAAATTTATTGCAGGTATAATAAATTAATGGATGTCTTCATAATGCAGACAATTAATTTATTTTTTTTGTTAATTTAAGAGTTCTCTTGTGGTCATAATTAGCATTTTAAGGAGTCAGGTACCTTTCTGCTTGGAGAATCAAACTCACAGCTCCTTCCTTCAGGTCAAAAATCAACGGAGTGTTCCAGTTCTTTGTCCTGCAAATATGAAAAAAAAAAAAAAAATCAGCATTAAAATCACTCATTTCCACATTTTTCAAACACCAAGTTTGGATTCAGCAAGCACAAATCCCGTTTTTTAATTATGAAATATTCCTAAAAGGGAGATTTTCCAGCTTCAAACAGCATTTAGAGAGCCAAGGAACACTGATAAACGCAAAACACGGTCAAAGAAAAACTTCTCATTTCATTTTTGCACCCCTTCACGCCAGCAGCAGCTTAAAACCCAGCAGAATTATATTTATATGGATTATTTTAATTTCAAAACTATTTTGAAAACGTTTGTCTCTTTCCCGGCGTTCCGCACCCAGCAGATATTCCATGGAATATTTCAATTAATTAAAAAATCAACTCATTATTGCGCTTCCAATCAAGATTTCCGCCACTTTTTTTTCCGAGCAATGTGAGGAAGAGGAATTTTTTATTTTATTTTATTTTATTTTTTTTTTTTAATTATTTTTTATTTTAATTTTTTTTTTTTTTTTTACTCACGAGAACACGTAACACTGCAGGGAAGTGGAAACCACCAAATACCCAAAATTCAGGGAGGCTTTAATGACCCTGTCCCGGAATTCCAACAAATCCACGGCATCGTTGAGGACATTGTGCACCTGAGCAAAGGGAAAAAATTAACTACAATTAATCAAACATTAATTACAGGTAGGAGGAGGTCTGAAAAATCCCGTTTTGGGATCGTTCCGTTGTCGATTATTTGAATATTTGAAATTAGGAAAAAAAAATAAAAAATGTTCATTTCGCTGTAATTTAAATAAATCGCGGTGTTGTTGAAATTAATATTTTATTCAAATAATCCAAGGGTTGGGATGGTTGGAATTTGAGTAATTCCACATTTGGAAGCACAGGAAATTCAGGGCTGGGTGAGCACGTCGTGGTTTTCATTCTAAAAGTTGGAAGAATTTCTCCTGAGCACAATTAAAGAAAGGAAGGAAATATTTAAAATAAATCATACTGGGATTAAACTTTATAATTTTCCTTATAAAACCTTTTTTTTTTTTCCCCTCATTTCCAAATCCCAAAACAGGAAAATTTGAAAGTTGCAAGGTCAGCTTTTACTTCTCCTGACCACGATTTGTTAAGTAAGGAAGGAAGTATTTCAAACAAATCATATTTGGATTAAACTTTTAAATTTTCTTTATAAACCCAAATTCATCCAAATAATCCAAGGGTTGGGATGGTTGGAATTTGAGTAATTCCACATTTGGAAGCACAGGAAATTCAGGGCTGGGTGAGCACGTCGTGGTTTTAATATTCTGCTTAAAATTTTCCTCAAGAAAATCAGATTTTGTCCCCAAATCAACACAGATTTTTCAGCTCAGAGATTTTAAGGAGCTAAAAATCCAAGGGGGGGACCTCAAACAAAAAAGAAAAACTTTTTTTTGGTAGGGTTTTTTTTTTTTTTTTTTTTGAAGATATCACCGTTGCGAGGGTGGTAATTTCTGATCTTCTCCATTATAACAAGGACTGAACTCAATTAATCCAAGAGCCTAAAAACCATTCCCAAGGATATGTTAATTGCTATGCCCACCACAGCATCATTAACTTTGCCATGGTAATATTCAGGGGGAAAAAAAAAAAATCCATCTACAGGTTTTCTGTAGGATTTTCCTACATAATACATAGGAATAAAATCACTGTAAAAAAATGAAAATTAAAAACGAGTCAGGGCTTGATACATTTCTTCACTCTGTAAATATTCAAAAAGAGAACTGAAATCCCAGGGAGATCATTCCCAGGTCCACCTGGAACGAGTCGATGTCTGGGAATGAGGGGGAAAAATTGGGAATTTTGGTGCTGAGCGTTCCCGGACACTGAGTCACGACATCCCAGCCACGGCCCCGACCCCAAATCCACCCCTGCTCTGCCCCAACCTTCCCACTCCAACCCCACCAGGAAAAGACAAAAACACTGAAGGGTCCAATCAGGAACTGAAAAACTCCATGGTGAAAACCCCAAAGGTGTAATTTGGAAATTGTGGAAGGATGGAAGCATTTAACGCTTGGAGTCAATGTCCGAGAACACAAATTAAATTAAATGCAAATTAAATTGCATTAAAACAAGTTTTGTGATCAGGCTGCCCAGCTCTGAGCTGATTTTACCTTCTTGGATCTTCTCCTAATTAAGGTAATTTTAAATTTTTTCTACTCCCAGTGCTGTTCTACCACATGGGCAAAGATAGGAAAAAAAAAAAAAAAAATCCCAAATACTTAAGGGTTTAACCAGGAATTGAAAAAGTCGATGTTGAAAAACCCAAAGGTGCAATTTGGGAATTGTGGAAGGAGGGAAATATTTAATGTTGTGAGTCAATGTCTGCGGACACAGATTAAATTCAAAATTCCCATTTTTGTTAAAAATGAGTTTTGTGATCAGGCTGCCCAGCTCTGAGCTGATTTTACCTTCATGGATCTTCTCCTAATCAAGATTATTTTTAATTTTCTCTTAATCCCGGTGCTGTTCCACCACATGGGCTAAGATGAAAAAAAAAAAAAAAAACAAAAAACCCACCAAACAAACCCAAATAATTAAGGGTTTGACCAGGAATTTAAAAACTCGATGTCAAAAAACAAATTGGAAATTGTGGAAGGATGGAAATCTTCAGCATCGTGCGCCAACGTCCGAGAACACAAATTAAATTAAACGCAAATGAAAATCGCATTAACACGGGTTTTGTCATCAGGCTGCCCAGCTCTGAGGTGATTTTACCTTCATGGTTCTTCTCTTAATTAGGGTAATTTGGAAGTTTTTCCACTCCCAGTGCTGTTCCAGCACGTGGGCAAAGATGACCTGGCCGTTCCCGCACGCTCCAGCCAGCTGGGTGCCATCCATGGACCAGGAAATGCCAAAAATGCTCCCAGTGCTGGGCTTCTCCAGGGCATAGGACCACTGGAAAGAAAAAAAAGAAAATAAAAAATTTAAGTCGCTCTGTAATTTTCAGATGTTATTGTCGTAGGTATGTTTGAAGGGTTTTTCAAGAAGCAACGATAAATGGGAGTTTTTGTTGCGTTGGGATTGGATGTTTAAGGCAGATTCTGGGGGGGGAAAAAACTGGAAAAAGAAATTAAAGTGATAATGCTTGAAGTACATCAGGAACGGTTTTTTCCATTCATAAATCCAGGTAATTACTTCATAAAATTAAAGTGCTCAAGAAATAATTACATTTCTTCCACTCTGCCCAAGTGAAGGATTCATTAAAAATTTCCTCCAGCAAAAAAAAAACAAAAAAACCCTTAATTGTTAATTCCCTCGGCCTCATCCACGAGAGTCCTCTGAAGTTTAGATCCCTATTAATAAATTCTTGAAAAAAAATCAGAATTTTCAGACCAAGACACTTTTAAAAATCTCCTGAGTGCTGGAAACACAAATCATCCTCAATCTCCAAAGAGATGTTTCCCTGAAAATTTACGACAAATAAAAATGAATTTATCTTCTTCAGGAATTTTAGGAAGATATTAATGCAGATTTTAAAACTAGAAACTAATTTCCTCTTTATGTGATAGAATATTATTTTTAAAAATGCAGTAATTGAAGAACTACCTGAATATTCAATTATTTGTGGGATTTAATGGAAGGAAGTCCCAAAAATCCAAGTCTTTGTGGGATTTAGATGGAAGAAAACCCAAAAAAATCCAAATCTTTGTAGGACTTAGGTGGAAGGAAATCCCAAAACTCCAATTTTTTAAATGATTTAGACGGAAGGAAATCCCAAAAACCCAAGTCATTCTAAGATTTAGATGGAAGAAATCTCCCAAAATCAGTGTCTGTATGATTTTGACGGAAGGAAATCCCAAAAATCCAATTCTTCATGGGATTTAATGGAAGCAAATCCCAAAAATCCGAATCTTTGTAGGATTAAGATGGAAGGAAATCCCAAAAATCCAATTCTTTCTTGGATTTAGGTAAAAGGAAATCCCAAAAATCCACTTTCTTTTGCGATTTAGATGCAAGGAAATCCTAAAAATCCAATTTTTCATGGGATTTAATTGAAGAAAATCCCAAAAATCCAAATCTTTGTAGGATTTAGATGGAAGAAAATCCCAAAAATCCAATTCTTTATATGATTTCGATGGAAGGAAATCCCAAAATTCCAGGTTTTTTTATGATTTCCAAGAAAGGAAATCCCAAAAATAAAAGCGTAAAATAAAAGTGTTGGACTCCAAAGGTTGAGTGGGAAGGAAATTCCATGGAAAATTCCCAGCCCAGCCCTGGGAATTCTGAGTGCAATTAAAGTTCGTTATTTACACGGCAGGGACTGCAAAGGGGGAGGCTGGAACTGCCAGAATTCCGGAATTTCAGCAAAAAATGGATTTCAGGGCTTTGTCTTCATCACCATCCCCTGTCTGCGAGAGCTGCACAGGGAAGGAAATTCCCAGTTTGGATTCCAGATAAGGAAATTCCAATTTTCTAATTCCAAGGAAGGAAATTCCCAGTTTTGGATTCCAGGGAAGGAAATTCCCATTTTTGATTCCAGGGAAGGAAATTCCCATTTTTGATTCCAGGGAAAGAAATTCCCAGTTTTGAATTCCAGGGAAGGAAATTCCCAGTTTGGATTCCAGGGAAGGAAATTCCCAGTTTGGATTCCAGGGAAGGAAATTCCAATTTGAATTCTAAGGAAGGAAATTCCCAGTTTTGAATTCCAGGGAATGAAATTCCAGTTTGAATTCTAAGGAAGGAAATTCCCAGTTCTGATTTCCAGGGAAGGAAATTCCCAGTTTTGAATTCTAAGGAAGGAAATTCCCAGTTTTGAATTCCGAGGAAGGAAATTCCCAGTTTGGATTCCAGGGAAGGAAATTCCAGTTTTTGCATTCCAAGGAAGGAAATTCCCATTTTTGAATCCCAAGGAAGAAAATTCCAATTCGCTAATTCTGAGGAAGGAAATTCCTATTTTTGAATCCTAAGGAAGGAAATTCTCATTTCTGAATTCCATGGAAGGAAATTCCCATTTTCGAATCCCGAGGAAGGAAATTCCCACTTCTGAATTCTGATGAAAGAAATTCCCATTTTTCACTCCCAATGAAGGAAATATCAATTTTTGAATCCTGAGGAAGGAAATTCCCACTTTTGAATTCCATGGAGGGAAATTCCCACTTTTGAATCAGGTGGAAGAAAATTCCCATTTTTGAATCCTGAGGAAGAAATTCCCAATTTTGAATTCAGAGTCAGGAAATTCCCATTTCTGAATTCCATGGAAGGAAATTCTCATTTTTGAATCCTGAGGAAGAAAATTCAAATTTTCTAATTCCGAGGTAGGAAATTCCCATTTTTGAATTTCGAGGAAGGAAATTCTCATTTCTGAATTCCACGGAAAGAAATTCCCACTTTTCTTCTCCCGGCCATTGAAAATCATTCAAGTATTTCCAGATCATAACCTACATGAAGTTTTTTTTAAAGAACCAAAAAAATCCCAGGAAAAGTCATTTCCAAGTTTTATTTTCCAGCTGTTCTGAAGGCTCTGGGCACTTCTCATGGTCATAAAATACTATAAAAAACTCATTTTTTAAACAGAAACAATCTAAAATCAGGAATAGCTGCTGTGGAGTTCCTAAATACACAGATTTATTTATTTTTTATTTTCAGGAAAGGTTTGACTGTGATTCCAGGAATGAATGTTGGCCCAACATTAATGCAATATTTTGGGTTTTGCCTTTCTTGTGCCATAATTTAGCTTTTCACTGGTTTCTCTCAAGAACAAAGCCAGGAATTCTAAAAATTTCATTTCATTCGAGAAATCCATAAAAGCAGCAACTGGAGCTTCTCATTTTCTGATTGCATAATGGAGTAAAAGTTTGCAGAGTGGTTTTCTCTTATTTTCCAAAGGTATCAGGCAACATTCCATACTTTAATGCAATTTCCAGCAAAATTTGATAGAATATAAAAATATAAGAGGATCAGTCAAACATGCAAACTGCCAGTGTAGTAAAATGGCCAAAATTCACTCCGCAATACAAGAAAAAGTTTGAAGAACGTCCAAAATAATTCTGAAAAATCTACTAATTAATGGAAAAAACTGCTTTTATTACACAGAATTTTCTCAGCAGAGTTTTGAAGATAGGAGTAAAGCAAAGGACAGGGTTTAGCAGAAAAATAACCATCGGTTGATAGATAAATATCACCAAAAACTAAACGTTCAACCAGAAGAGCATCGTTTGGAAATCAAACAAAAAGCATTAAATCAAACTGAGCAATCCCATTCAAGGCAAGTCATTAAGAGAAGACGCAGAAATATATTCAGCATTACTTAAATATAAATCAGATGCTCTTATTTACTAATTAAAATGCTTAATTTGATCAGTGTTTCACTATTTATGTTTTTAATCACTGATTCCCACTACACATCCCAAGCGCTGGGAGCACAACTGGAGCTACGAAATTAATTTTCCATATAAACGCGTCATTTTTCGAGATTTTTTTTTTTATTAAATTGAGATTAAAAACGTTAAATTCGATTTCCGGCGCGTTACTCACCCCAGTTTTATCACAGAGCCGTAGGGTGTTGAAAGAGCCCACGGCAAAGAATTGTCCGTGCAGAGCCCAGGCAACGGAAGTGATGGGATATTCCTGAGGCTGGGAATTGTACAGGGCACGGCCGTAAGAGTCCCAGACCTGCAGGGAAATGCAAAATTCACCTTTTCCACCGCGGCAATTCCGGTACGGCGGAGCGCGAATTTCCACTCGTGGTCCAGAAAAAAGTCTCAGGTAGCACGTCTCGCCTGGGCTCTAATTTAGAGGTCTGTGCTTTGTGGTTTTCTTACGGCAGAAATGGAATTTTGCAATTTTTCCGCGTGTTTTTGGCGGAATTTGAAAAATCTCCTCTATGGTAGCTCGCTTTATAGACGTGTATACATATACAAATGTTAATATAGGTATTCATATAATTATGTATGTGCATGTAAACGTTATTATAGGTATTTATATACATATATACACATATAAACGTTAACATAGGAATGTATGTACATATATATGTACATGCAAACGTTAATATAGGAATGTATGTACATATATATGTACATGCAAACGTTAATATTGGAATTTATGTACATATATATGTACATATGAACGTTAATATTGGAATTTATGTACATATATATACATACAAACCTTAATATTGGAATTTATGTACATATATGTACATGCAAACGTTAATATTGGAATTTATGTACATATATATATACATATAAATGTTAATATTGGTATTTATATACATATATATATACACATACAAATGTTAATACATGTATTTATATATATACATATTAATGTTAATATAGGTGCTTATATACATATATATACACACATACAAATGTTAATACATATATTTATATATATATACATATTAATGTTAATATAGGTACTTATATACATATATATACACATATACAAATGTTAATACATGTATTTATATATATATATAAATGTTAATATAGATATTTATATACATATATATACACATATACAAATGTTAACACAGGTGTTTATGTACATATATACACATATAAATGTCAATACATGTATTTTTATATATATATATAAATGTTAATATAAGTATTTATATACATAAACATATAAATGTTAATACATGTATTTATATATATATATAAATGTTAATATAAGTATTTATATACATATATACACATATAAATGTCAATACATGTATTTATATATATATAAATGTTAATATAAGTATTTATATACATATATACACGTACAAATGCCAATACATGTATTTATATATATATATAAATGTTAATATAAGTATTTATATACATATATACACATAAAAATGCCAATACATGTATTTATATATATATATATAAATGTTAATATAAGTATTTATATACATATATAAACGTATAAATGTTAATACATGTATTTATATATATAAATGCTAATATAAGTATTTATATACATATATACGCATAAAAAAGTTAATACATGTATTTATAGACATATATATACATACGAATGTCAATACGTGTATTTATAACATGTGTGGAATATATATCCATAGATAAATATTTATGTGGAAATTACATTGCTGAAAATAAAATGTGGAATTTTACGTTGCTAAAAATCAAATTTGGAATTTTATGCTACTAGAAATCAATTTGGAATTTACATTGCTAAAAATAAAATTTGGAATTTTACCCTACTAAAAATCAATTTGGAATTTCATGCTACGGAAAAGAAAATTTGGAATTTTAAGGTACTAAAAATAAATTCGGAATTTTACAGTACTGAACATAAATTTGGAATTTTTATGCTACGGAAAATAAAATTTGGAATTTTACGTTGCTAAAAATCAATTTGGAATTTCATGCTAGGGGAAACAAAATTTGGAATTTTACTCTACGGAAAACAAAATTTGGAATTTCACGTTCCCAAAAACTCAATCCGGAATTTCACGTTCCCAAAAACTTGACCTGGAATTTCACGTTCCCAAAAACTCGATCCGGAATTTCACGTTCCCAAAAACTCGATCTGGAATTTCACGTTCCCAAAAACTCGATCTGGAATTTCACGTTCCCAAAAACTCGATCTAGAATTTCACGTTCCCAAAAACTCGACCTGGAATTTCACGTTCCCAAAACCTCGATCTGGAATTTCACGTTCCCAAAACCTCGATCTGGAATTTCACGTTCCCAAAAACTCGACCTGGAATTTCACGTTCCCAAAAACTCGATCCGGAATTTCACATTCCCAAAAACTCGACCTGGAATTTCACGTTCCCAAAAACTCGATCTGGAATTTCACGTTCCCAAAAACTCGATCTAGAATTTCACGTTCCCAAAAACTCGACCTGGAATTTCACGTTCCCAAAAACTCGATCCGGAATTTCACGTTCCCAAAAACTCGACCTGGAATTTCACGTTCCCAAAAACTCGATCCGGAATTTCACGTTCCCAAAAACTCGATCTAGAATTTCACGTTCCCAAAAACTCGACCTGGAATTTCACGTTCCCAAAAACTCGATCCGGAATTTCACGTTCCCAAAAACTCGACCTGGAATTTCACGTTCCCAAAAACTCGATCTGGAATTTCACGTTCCCAAAAACTCGATCTAGAATTTCACGTTCCCAAAAACTCGACCTGGAATTTCACGTTCCCAAAACCTCGATCTGGAATTTCACGTTCCCAAAACCTCGATCTGGAATTTCACGTTCCCAAAAACTCGACCTGGAATTTCACGTTCCCAAAAACTCGATCCGGAATTTCACATTCCCAAAAACTCGACCTGGAATTTCACGTTCCCAAAAACTCGATCTGGAATTTCACGTTCCCAAAAACTCGATCTAGAATTTCACGTTCCCAAAAACTCGACCTGGAATTTCACGTTCCCAAAAACTCGATCCGGAATTTCACGTTCCCAAAAACTCGATCCGGAATTTCACGTTCCCAAAAACTCGATCCGGAATTTCACGTTCCCAAAAACTCGACCTGGAATTTCACGTTCCCAAAAACTCGATCCGGAATTTCACGTTCCCAAAAACTCGATCTGGAATTTCACGTTCCCAAAACTCGATCTGGAACTTTAGGGTACCACCCAGCGGGAGGGAGGCGTGTTTATAATTAATGCCATTTTTCTTCCTTGAAAAAAATCCTTTTTCTTTTGGGCTGGGGCACAGGAAGTGCAGAATGCCAGGCCGTGCAATAATTACTCAATTAGCGGTTAATTAGCGGTTAATTAGCGGTTAATTAGCGGTTAATTAGCGGTTAATTAGCGGTTAATTAGCGGTTAATTAATTAGCTGAGCTGGGGGCAGAGCTCACCTTGTATCTGCAATCCTCCCCTGCAGAAAGGATCAGGGCATTCACTGCGTTCCAGGCGCTGGTTAAAATCAGCCCATCGTGGGCTTTCCACTGCAATGGGAAACCAAATTAATTCCACAATTCCTATTTTTAATATTTATCACTCTTGGATTTCATCATCTTGCCAGGTTTTTTTTTCCCCCCCACCCCGAACTTAATTATTTTATGATTTAGCAGAAAAATCAATGAAATAAAGACTGAACGAGGCACGAAAATCTGCATTGAAATCCTGTTTTCAACGGGATAAAAGGGACAGGTTTGTGGGTCTTTATTTATTTATTTATGTCAGTCGATCTTATTAATTAATCAGATAATTAATACCTGCAAAACCTTGGCATTTGGCTGCAGGGGTTTGATAATCAGCTGCTTCCCTGAGGTGTAGAGAACTTTGTCAGAGTCAGGTGCCCAGGAGACTGAGTATACTGGTGATCCTGTGGGCATGGGGAACAAAATCAAAATCAAAATCAAAATAAATGCAAAAATCAAAGTAAAAATAAAAATAAAAAAAATCAAAATAAAAATCAAAATAAAAATCAAAATAAAAGCAAAAATCAAAATAAATGCAAAAATCAAAGTAAAAATAAAAATAAAAATAAAACCAAAAATAAATGCAAAAATCAAAGTAAAAATAAAAATAAATGCAAAAAATCAAAGTAAAAATCAAAATAAAAATAAATGCAAAAATTAAAGTAAAAATTAAAATAAAAATAAATGCAAAAATTAAAGTAAAAATCAAAATAAAAATCAAAGTAAAAATCAAAATAAAAGCAAAAATCTAATAAAAATAAAAATAAAAGGTCAAAGGCACGTGCATCATCATCCCAAAATCTGAAAAATTCATTTCTACCACAAAGAGCGGAACGAGGCAAAAGAATGTTGGCAATGGGAATTTTTTTTCAGTTCCCATTGGAATAAAAAAGGGGAAAATTGGTTGAACAGGGAACAGCAGCATTCCTGCAGAATCCTGATCCCAGGCACGGGCACGCTGGGATCCCGAGCTGCATTTAAAGGATTTCAGGGCTGATTTTAACAGGACTCTGAGTTGAGAACATAAATACAGTGACAGTTATTCCACCAGGACTCAACTGTGCTTTTGTACCACACTGAAACTTGCAGAAACCAATGGAAATTCATATTTCAAACCACAGCATGGAATTTACTTGTTTGGGTTTTTTTTTTTTCCGACTTCCAATAAGCAAATTAATGGAAAAAAAAATTTAAAAATTTGACAACATAAACTGAGAAACACCAAATAAAATATGTGCTTCAATTTGAATTTTTTTTTTTTTTTTTAATTCTAGTTCAGCTGGTTTATCTTTTTACCTGACAAACCCTACATGAGCTATGTAAACTTCCTTAAAGAACTGAAATGCATTTTGCATTCACTGCTGTGGTTCAAAATGCCTTCCCCGGGTTGAAAGAATTCAGATCATTTGTTTGACACAGAGATAAGGGCCTGACATTTCACCCAAGGCCAGGTGCATGTGGTTTCTTCAAAAATGTCACGTGGGCTCCATCTATGAAGTCTGAAAAACAAAATTTAGCTGAGGATCTTCACTGAAATTGCACCAAATCCTTAGGGTGGGACTGACACTGCTGCCTGAAACACTTTTAATTTGAGAAATGATTTTTTAAAAAATCATTTTTATTTTATTTATGTTAATTCAATTTGTATTCAAATGTAACTCTTGATTTCTGTTCATTTTAATGAAGGCCTTAACACCCCTGAACAAACCATCATTGCCACATTTCGGGTCTGTTCTTGAAATTATTTCAGAATAAGCCAAATGAAGAAGTTCTGATGGAGCTTGGAGCAAAGGAACTCACCTTGCTGAGCCAAAGTGGATCTGAGCATTCCACTTTTGGACCAGATTTTCACTTGGCCATCTTCCCCAGCTGCAAAGAAATCAGCAAATGCCATGCAACGATCAGTTGAACAAATGTATTTGTATTTACTCAGGAAAAACACTTGAGCTAAAATAAATCCAGCTTTTCTTACAGGGAAATTCCTTTTGTTCCTTCCAAACACTCACTAGCAAGTGTATGGAGGAAAAATATTTAAGATGGCTCTTTTTGTTATGATTCACACGTTTTCCTTTCCTGAAAATCCCTGATTTTTTTTTTTTTTTTCTGAAGCTGGTCCTAGGAAGGGAAAATCCATCATTATTTAAATATTTAAATTCTGTATTTTTGATTCTTTCAACAGCCCAGAAGCTGCTGGAAGGAGCCTGAGGAGCCCCAGGGGAACAGCAGCAGATTTGATGGATTAAACTTTATTTCATAGCTGATAAGTGGTGGAAGTGAAGATAACTCTGGATGGCTCCAATTTTCAACCATAACCATAAAAATTCAGTTT
This sequence comes from Cinclus cinclus, assembly GCF_963662255.1. Taxonomy (NCBI): domain Eukaryota; kingdom Metazoa; phylum Chordata; class Aves; order Passeriformes; family Cinclidae; genus Cinclus; species Cinclus cinclus. The sequence goes on from NC_085055.1 coordinate 1,916,606, forward strand.
ATTTACTGAAGAATTAATTGCTAAACACTCCACAGCACAGTCAGGGCTGTTTTAGCAGCACAGAATTCCTGGTATGGTGTCATTTTTAAAATGCTCTGCTCCTTCAATTGAAGTCTCCCAGATCCAAAAAATGAGGTTAAAAAGTGCACCTAGAAATGAATGGATTCTTCCATTCAAACAGAACTTATTTACCACATACCAGGTTTTTACATCTGGCCAATGTTGCTTTAAATGTTCAAAAACTGTTTAAAAAAAAAAAAAAAAAACCTCAAAATTAAAAAAATCTTATTTGTGCACATTTAATGCTGTTGAAATAAAATAATAAACATTTTTAAAGCTGTGCAGTAGCAATGATTGATTTACTCTTTACTCTTCCTCCAGGTACAGCTGTGGTACAACAAGAGTTGATCTCCTCAGAATAAACTGGAAGTGGTGATGAATTCCCACACTCCCACAAAAGTGTCAGTGTCATGCAGTCTCATAAAAAAAAAAAATAAAATTCAAAATACAATTTTGTCTTTGGAGAAGTTCCTGAGGCAAAGCTGTCTTTAAAAAGAACAATATTTGTGTCCCTGTGGGATTTCAGAGGAAGAGGCCAGACAGAATTCCCTGAAGCAGCATTTCAGAGTCTGGAAACGAGCAGATCCAAAATTATCTTTAATTTTTGTGGCCTGAGCTGGAATTTTTCCAGAGGAATCAGCTGTGCTCCATCAGCAGGAGGATGACACCACCAGAAATCCCAGCACAGGGAATTTCAGCAGCTCCCCTGAACACAGAGATGGAATTTGGGACAAAAAAAAAAAAAAAAAAAAAAACCAAAAGAAATTAATTAATGAAAGATTTAGGACCTAAATGGTATAGAAATGAAGGAATTGTGGGCTCACTCCCCTAGCATTAATATAAACTGGTTGTAGGTGATAATTAGTGATAATTAAGGAATAAAGCATGGGAATAATCAAGATCAATGAGCTTTTTTTGGATAAAAAACCCCAAATGTGCAGGGGTGGAAACTTAGCAACTTCTTCTTGGTACAGCTAGAAAAAAAATCAAATATTCTCCTTTCCAAAGTTCAGAACAGCTAAAAAACCATCTAAGCACTCTGATACTAAAACATTTACTTTCAAGTGTATTGGTTAATTAAAAAAAATTGGTAAATTTAAAATCATTTAAATAAATTCTTGGTAAACTTAAAAAAAATAAATATTTTTGCTAGATCTTTTAATTAAAATGGACAGCACTAAGCTAGCATTAATTAAACAGTGCAAAAGGAACTCCTAGTAAACAAGGTGATAGCAACCTCTGTGATAATTAAGATAGAATCCAAAGCAGATGATTATTTTAGATTTCAAAGCACTTGATTAATATAGGAATGCTCACCTGTAACCAGGGCTGTTCCCTCATAATTCCACCTGCCTGCAAGGACAGCTCCACAATGTGCTTCCACACTTTTCTCCACTCTTCCTAGCTTGGAAATCAAATGGAATTTCCCTAAAAACAAAACAAAACTAAACAAAAAACCCCACCACCGATGTATATATTTTACATAATCCTAGATAATTCTTTATATAATAAATTATTAATTATATTACATTATTACAATATATACGATTACAGCAGTGCTGGTACTTTCTGTGGAAAACACACACACAAAATCAAGAAATCAACAGTACAAAGAAAAGATCCAATTGTTTTTCACAGCTCAAATCAGATTTATTCCTGCTCCCACGCTGGAGCTGGCATGGAATTCCACAGCAGCCAGCCCCAAAGTTTGCAGTAATTTCAACAGCAGGATCTGGAAGGTTTTTTTTTCCCCAAATAAGGGATTGCTGCTAAAATCCAGGAAGATCAAATTAAAACCAGAGCAAAGAGCAGACAACGGAAAACTTGGACAAATGAGCAGTCCAGTAATTGAGATTACTTTAAAATCAAATTATTTTTAGTATTATTTAATCTAAGCTGCCAGACTGACCCACTGGAAGGAAATTCCTGAGTAACCAGAACTTTTGGCACAATCATCCAGCCAAATCTCTGCCAGTGCAAGACTTCCAAGGGAAAAAAAAAAAAAAAAAAAAAAAGACCTTTAACACTGATAAAAACCCCTGTGGTTTGGATAAATCAGTTTATTTGAACAGATCATTAAAAATATCATGGAATTCCAGGGTGGTTTGGGTTGGGTGGGACCTTAAATCCCAGTGGGCAGGGACACCTTCCACAGACCAGGCTGCTCCAAGCCCCCTCCAACACTTGCTAGGTGTTCATTAAATGCATTCCATTAATTTATAACTGTAAAATGGAATTTATGTCGTTAATGTGTCACTGACTGGATGAACATCTCTCAGGCCTGAGATTTCCACGCTCCACGTGGAAGCAGTAACTGCATTTAGAGGAATCCAATGTTTTCTCCAATTCAATTGCCAAAATGGCCTCTTCTGCTTTCACATTAAAAACGCCTTTTACCTTCTGATAAATGAATCTCTGATTTTTCTGCACCTTTGTTCCATCTGCATCCGAGACCTTTTTCACTGGAGAATCCTCAAACCCAATCTCCCAGGAGCAGGAATATTCCCGTGCCATCACCTCCAGGACTCAGTGGAAGAGGCTGAGCTCTTCAGAGCCATCACTTTTTTCAGGATAGAAAGAATTCCGTGGCATTTTATACATTGAAGCAGCTTCCAGGGATCTAAGCAGAATCCCTGAATATCTTCTGTAAGCAATTCCTCAAATAAGAGATAAATGAGATTCCACTGGAAGCACGAGCAGCTAGGAAGGAACTGAAGGCTTTGGTGAAGTCGAAATATCAGGAAAATGGGCAATGTCAAAGCAGCAGGTAAAATCCAGAGAAAACTCTATTATTTTCCCAATTTTTTGCATCCTCTCCCACTCCACAAGCTCCCACTTCTCTCACAAGTCCCCTTCCAAAGAGGGAAACAGAGGAAATTGTAGCTGAGCAGGGGAGAATGTGGTTACATGGAAAAGCAGGATTAGCTTTCCAAAGTTCCTCCTGAAAAAAACAAGTGATCATCACTTAAAATTGTATCATAATCCTTCTGCAGAACAGGGGAGATCAAGTTTTCATGGATATCAACTTCACTTCTACAGCTTCTTTGCTTTTCCAACAGAATTTACAATTGCTGACTCAAATGCTTTTTCCATGGCATTCCCAGGGGGAGGTTTCTCCACTTCCATGGATTTGTGTTCTTCAACTGAGGGGACAGAGACTTTCAAATTACAACTTACTACACCAAAAAAAAGAGAAAATTTTAGCCAAAATCCATGGAGTAGGTACAAGTGATTCTTCTTAATCTCTGGTTCTTTAGTTCTTTATTTTTATTAAGTCCTGAAGCCAGAGCTGTCCTCAACCTGTAAATGACTCCCCAGTTTTGAAGGAATTTCCAATGGGAGACTCTCAGCCTAACCAAACACAGAATATAAAATATATATGTTCTGTTCACTAACTTCCATTGACTCTTAAATGCTTGCCTAATATAAAATTATCAATAAAAAAATGTCGACTCACTTATGATTTGTGTCTAATTGGAAGATTAAAGCCAAACATATTCTTAATTTTTGTTAAAAAACAACAAGACCAACATCAGTAGGAAATAAAAGAACAAAATCCCCCAAGAGATGCATTTCAGAAGAAAACCCAAGGGGAATAAATTTACATTTGCTCTGATTTCAAACACTTGCAGTTCAACTAGGAATTCATGCAACCCTGTAAAGACATTATGCTCCTTTTCCACTGGATTCAGCAAATTTCCAGGAATCCTTATCACTGAGGGGACTTCGCTGGTGCAGGAAAATTCATGCAGGAAGAAAAATCTGGCTGGGTGCAAAATCTTTTTGGGGAGAAGGAAAAACAAAACCCCATCCCAAGCAATCCTCAAAGCTTCTTCCTCCCCAAATAATACCTTGCATTTGACTGACGCGAGCGCCAGGAAACAACGAATATTTTAAATTTCCCAAAATATTTTAAACTGCCTTACCATCAGAACTGGTCAGAACAAAGCTCTCAGACTGGGATTGCTTCTTGCCACCAATCCCTCTGGGAAACCAGTGGAGATCCAGGGGATAAACATCATCTGGGAGCTTCACCACTCGAGTGGTCTCGCTGGTCACAGGGTTCCATTTCATGATCTGGTGGTCATCACTGCAGGAGTAGAGCTCATCAGCTGTCGTCCATCCCACACAGCTCACCAAGTCCTTATGTTTCCTTCAGTTAAGGAATGTCAAAAGTTTAACTGTTAAAAATAATCAAATACCCCGTGGCTTGGCTGCTCGGGGCAATACGGGAAGATTATGTTGATGTGATAGCATGGAATGTCTTATGGTAATAAAAAAAAAAAGAAATTTTTTTTTTTGGCCTCATGTGCCAGGAAGAGCTTAGCATGTAAGCCAAAAATTTCAGCCAAAATGAAAGCAAATTTTTCATGTAAAAATGAAATTCTCATCATGACTTTAAGTTATCAAAACATGGCTAAAACGTTGGGTTAATGAAGGGTCTTAGTGCAAAACACAAGTGCAAAACATCCAACTATCATTCAAAAGCATTGCTTTGTTAATATTAACCCTACATCATATCTAAGTGCTCAATAGCTCTTAAAACATTGTCCTTAAAGGCTGCACTCAATGACAAGGGCAACAAAGGAAAAGCAGGGAAAAAGCCATCTGCAACTTACTACCATTTTACTGCAACTTCAAGAAAAAAAAGAAATATTTTCTGGAAGAGTCTGGAATGTGATGTTCCATGGGTTTTTTTGTGACAAAGGATATGTTTTGGCTCCTTCAAAAGGGAAGTCTTCAGTCTCATCTCAGTTGTTCAGATGGAGCATCAAAACGACGTGTTGTAACTGTAATAAAAGAATACAAATGCATGTATAAGTATGCATAATTAGCTTAATATATATGCATACACAAGCAGCCAAAACTGAAAGGGAAGACGCACTAAAATTAAAAGTTCTAAGTAATATTACATCACTGCTAGGGGAAAATAAGCACCAAGAAACACCTGAGCTTCAAGAGAATTCTGTTTTTAAATTATCCAACTGAATACGGACAACTTGGATAAGAAATAATGCTGTGAACAGTGAGTCCTTGAATAATTAAGGCTGGAAAAGACTTTTAAGATCAAGCCTGAAACATCAGAGGTTGCAGCAGCGGAGATCTCTTGTGCTGACACACAGCCAGGAAAGGAAAACCTGGTATTCTCCTTTCAAAACCCAGAACTTTATTGTCACTATTAAGGCATTTTAATCACTCTGTATGTGCCGCTAGAAGGCTGAACGCCCACCCTGGGCCATCCGCAGGTACATCCGTATGAGCAGCCCACGTATTCCCTACATGCCAAGGAATCCAGCAGCGGCTCCGCTGGAGTTTTAGGAGAGATGTGGCAATAAGCAGGAGTTAAAGCCAGGAATTCTCCCGACTCGGAGAAGCCAAAGTGCCTCACGCCTCCTCCCTTTCCCATCCGGAGCTGCTGGCCTGGAAATGAGGATCAGGGACAGCGGAGGAGACGGAGCAGGAGCGGGATGGGGGAAGGAATCCATGGGGAAGGAAAGATGGGGGAGAACCGGGACGGAAAACAGCGGGCGGGATAGGGAAGGCAACGGGAAGGGATTGGGGAAAGAGCAGGAAAACAGCGGCAGGACGAGGGCAGAGGGAAGGAATGCCACAGCAGCATGGGGGGAACGCTGGAAAGGAAAAGCAGCCGGGGAAGGCGACACCAAACTCTCCGGGCAGCCTCGGCCACCATCACCCGCTCTTCCCTCCTCCTGCAGCTCTCCCAGAAGCGGATTACCCAACTCCTGCCGAGGGCCGACAGCAGCTGGGGGGGCCACCCGCCCTGCCCTCAGCTATCCCCGGAGCTCTCCCTCCCCTCCATCCCTCCGTCCCACGCCCAGCCGGGGGTCACGGCTCCCGACCCTCTCGCCCACCGCGGGGTGACTCAGCCGAGGGGAGGGGAGCGGCGGCCGCCGCCTCCCCGGAGCGCCTTTACCTGCGAGGGCAGCGGGAGCGAGAGCGCAGAGCGGCGGCCGGAGCCGCTCCGAGGGGAACGCGGTGCGATCCCACCGACAGCTCCCGGCGGATGTCGCTCCAAGGGGAACCCGGGACGATCCCGCTCCCCGCGGATCTCGCTCCAAGGGGAACCCGGGACGATCCCGCTCCCCGCGGATCTCGCTCCCGGCAGATTCCCGGGACGATCCCGCCTCCCTCCGCGCTGCCTCAGGAGCGGCAGCACCGCTCCCCCTGCCGCCAAGCGCCGCTGTCTCTATGGCGACTTCTCGCGAGATCGCATCCTCTTCATCCTCCTCCTCCTCCTCCTCCGCCACCTCACGGGTCCCCCCCTCCAGCCCCCCCCCAAGGTGCCACGGCACCGCCCGTTAATTAATTAAACCCGCTTCAAAATCGCCGCGCTGTCGCCATTTTAAAATTTTCGTTTTCACTTATAAAAACATTTTTAATAATTTTTAAAAAATGTTTTTAAACCGGCGCGCGTCGCCCTGCAACCAAGCGCCGCCCACTGACCTACTTCTAAAATTGAGATGAACCCCTTTCTCCGCCGGCACGGCCGCCAGGCCGTGTTACCGCGCTGCCCTCACGCCCCAATGTCTCCCATCCCTCCGTCGGTGCCCACAAAAAGCCGCTCCCGGCGGGTTTGCGGGCGCCTTCCCCTCCCCGCCATAACGAACACAAGATGGCGGGCGGGGGCGGCGGTGCCGTTCAAACCCGCGGGCCCGGCCCCTCCCGTCCCAGCCTGCCCCGCGCTTTTCTAACGAATTTCGGTTCGAGTTCGCCGTTTCGGCGCCATTTTCGAGTGTGGAAGCGGCCGAGCTTTTACAGCAGCCGGAGCTGCCCACGCTGCCGCCGCCTCGCCAGGGCACGGAGCCGCCGGGACGAGCAGGTACGAGCTGGGCGGGAGGAAGCGATGGTGGCTCGCCTCAGGGTGGTGAGGTAGGGGGGGCTCGGCGGAGGAGAAGGTGCCTTCCTTAGGGGGCTGCTCCGGGCAGGGGGTGCTGAGAGGATGGTGCTGATTGGGGGGGGATAAGAGATGCTGGGAGAGTTGAGGGGAGACAAGGGATGCTGAGGTGGAGATAAGGATTCTTGAGGGGAAGGTGCTGAGGGGGCGACAAGGGCTGGTGAAGGGAAGGCGCTGAGGGGAGAGCCGGGGGGTGCTGAGGAGATGGTACTGAGGGCATGGCAGGAGGTGCTGAGGGAACGGCGGGCTCTGCCCCACGCCTTATTTCCCCATTTCAGAGGGAAGGAAAGCGGCGGCAGCGCCTTTCCCTGGGCCGGGCTGTCCCGCTGAGGGTGCCCCGAGGGCCCCGGTCCCGGCCGCTGTCGGCACCGGGCTTGGAGGAGCGGGGCCCAGCCGGGCTGTGCGGCCCAAAGGCTCCCGCTGTGCCCCTGGGGACCCCCGGGCACCGCGGCTCGGAGGACGGGGGACTGCAGGGACGCGTTTGGGTAGCGGAGAGACCCGATCTCAGTCTGCTTAGAGCAGGGACCCTTCTAGCCCCGGCTCTGCCTGCTGCTTTGGTGCTTGAAGGGTGGGAGAAAAATCCCAAGAAAGCCCTTAACGATTGGCCCTTAAAAGAGCTGGACTCGATGATCCCCGTGGGTCCTTTCCAAGTCGGAATATTCTGTGACTTGGAAAGAGCGTGACAAGGGTGCAGTCTGGCTCTTTAGGCTTTAAAAAAGCCCCAGATTTGTCACTGACAGGGCTTGTCGCTATCAGATTTAATCGGCTGTTAATAAGGAAGCTTTTCTGTCCGTCTCAGTTGGGTTTTCTGTCGCTTTTTTTTTTCTTTTTTCTTTTTTTTTTTTTTTTTTTTTTTGCCAGCCCCGTAAGGAAAACGGCGCTTGGCAGGAGAGATGCTTTTGCCAAACACCTTCGAGCTGGTTCGGGGGAGGGGCTGGGCACGAATTTGTTAAATTTGCTAGAGACTATGTGGCAGCTGATTTATCGCGATTTAAAAGCTGAGGTCAAGTAGTTCGGCTTGTTCATTCTGCTGAAGTATCCGAGGGGGGGAAGGGTTGGGAAGGTAAATAGGTCTATATTGCACAACTCGGTTCGAGTGGAGCAGTTTGGGGGGGAAAAAAAAGAAATAAATGTGCTTTGAGAGGCTGTAATTGTCCGCGACAGGCATTGCGGAGCAGTTGCGAGCGGGGGCATAGACTGAAATTGCCTGAAAATGAGTTGTGTGTGTCATTTCCCCCTCCCCCATTGTCCCAAATGAAGGACTCTCATGAGAGTGTGGGCTGGGGGTAGGTCTGAAAACGTCAAATGATTGGCACCAATTGTAAGATGACTTTCTAACCACGTCAGTTTTTTATCTTGTGAGAAGTAAACTTTCTCATGTCTGTTTTTCTGCGAGCTCCCTTGGCCACTTGCTGCGATTTCAACTCTTTGGGGAGAGTTTTGCTCCTCAGTCGTCTTTTCTTCTCACCGGGTGCTTCACCCGTTTGGGGAGCTGTGCCCAAGTGCCAGCTGATGGCTTTTGTAATGCTCGTCCTTGCTCAGATCGCTTTAACATCCCAGCTCGATGAAGGTATTTCTGTTTTTTATCTCTGAAATGCTGAATGCTGGCAGGAGGGGTTGTGTTTGTATTTTGTGAGCAGAGAGTGTCGATTTAAAATTACTTAAGTGCAGGTCTTTGCTATAATCACGCAGGGCTTTTGTTTCTCTTGTCTGTTTATCGATCTGTCTATATCCGTGCAAATACTTAGCTCGGATTATGGAAAGTAAAACGAGTGTCAGGTCTGAAATATAACGAGTTCTTCCAGGAGAGTAGAGACGTGTGGCTCTTGGGCTTGTTGTTCAATGTGCCTTTAACTCTTTTTTGCCCCCAGCGGCGCGGTGGCTTTCAGGGGACAAAGTCACTGCCCTGAACGCGTCCCCACGAGCTGGCCGCAAGTAGATCCTAATCCAATACTGATCAGGCTCAGCCTCTCCTTTTGGGGGTGATGTATCTTAAAATATATCGTTATGAAGCTGACCTCGATATTTTGTTTCGCGTTTGAATTTTTTTTTTTTTGTCTTCTAACTTCCTCCAGTGTTATGTTTGTAAATGAGTGGAGCATCTGGGCAGAGGTGTAGGTGAATTCCTTGCGGGGTTGTAGCTCGGCGCTGGGATCACGGGGTTCTCTTGTTTGTGTTAGCAAAGGAGATAGAGCCCTTCAGTTGTTTGATTGCTTGGAATGGAAGGGGAGCAGCCAACAGGGACTGTGCCAGGCAAGAGCACCAAAACCTCCACTGCAGCCCGTGGGAAGGGCAGGGAGCCCTTGGAGGAGTCCTCCATGGACGTGGAAGAGGGAAAGGAAGGCACCAGGGAGCCTGACCAAGAACCTCCCCAAGGTAGGTCTGGGCTGCCTGGCCTGGTGCTGATGGAGCCTCCTTAGCAGCAAACTTGAATTTCCCAACTCTTCCAGATGGGATTTGCTCTTTTACAAGGCAACTCTGGAACCCCTGGCAATTAAAAACTGCTTTTCAGCTGGTCAAAAGAGCTTGCAAAGAGTTAAAGGGTTTGGCCCAGTACAAGTGCAAAAGCAGTTTGTAGACTCTCTCCTAATAAAGCCTATTTCAGAGCTCTGATCTGGGACATTGTGCTCAAGATTGTGGCACAACAGCAGGATTTTTCAAATTTACAGGCAGCCAATGGTATGGGATTTCTTGGAATGGAATAAATGTCAAGTTTATTTGCTTGACTCTTTAAATGATTTTACTTTCTTTCTCATGAAACAATGTATTCTCTCGAGTTCCCCCAATTGAGCTTTTGCAGGAAAAAAAAAACCTGCAAAACCAGCAGCTGGCTAACTTTTTTAGGGAGCCACATGTGCAGTTGTTGCAGGCAGGAATTTGACCAATACATTGAAATTGGTGGTAAAACCTGCTGCCTGTTGGAAGGAGGAGTTGCTGGTGCCTGGGGAAAAGCTGCTCTGCAGATATCCAGGGGGGCAGTTTGTTTTTGTACCAAACTTCCTGTCTTTGCAGAGCAGCCCTGCTGTCACTGCAGCTTTCAGAGCCTCGTGCAGAGATCCCCAAATCTTGCACAGTGACTCTGAAATGTGGCTTTGCACTTATTCATTGGGAAGGCTTTGCCTGCTTCAGATTTGCAGATTTATTGTGATGGTTGGAGCTGTTGGAATTGCAGGGGGCCTGTTCAAGTGTGTTGGAATAAAAATTGCATAATGAAAGAACAAACCCAGTGATGGGACATCTTAAGTAGCTCTTAAAAAACATTTTGTTTGTGGAAAGAAGAATTTTAATTCCACTCAGCTCATATTAATAATTGCAGGCCAAAAAGTACTTAGGTTTCAGACAGAAGTGATGTTTGCTTTTTTGGTTCAACATTTTAAAAGGTGTCAAATCATTGAGAGCTTACAGTTGTTTTTTGTTTGTTTTTTTTTTTTTTAATCTTTCTGTTTTATTTGGATGGCTTTTAGCAGCCTCAGATGAGGTGGTGGATAATCGAAGTTTAGAAGAGATTCTGGGTAGCATCCCTCCTCCCCCACCTCCAGCAATGACCAGTGAACCTGGTGCTCCTCGGCTCATGATCACTCACATTGTAAACCAGAACTTCAAATCCTATGCAGGGGAGCAAACTCTGGGACCTTTCCACAAGGTATCTTTCTTTTTCCTGAAGTAGTTTAGAACTGAAGGTAAGAAGACTTCACTGGGTGGTGTTATTCCTTCCTGCATTTTCATCTAAGCTGACCTCGAAATAACTGAAAACATATTTAAGGTTTAGAAGTATTTTGATAGTAATATTCTAAATTAAGTAGAGAAAACAGTTAAGAGCCACTTTCCAACGCTGTGCAATTTGAATTTGTCAGCACAGCCTAGAAAAACTCTCTTTTCTCTTGATTTCGTTTGCTGCAGAACTTTTAGGGCTGCGTTTGAAGAAAGAGAATATTTTTTAGTGCCCACAAGAGGCTTAGGTGGCTGAGCGTGAAGCTTTGCTTGTGAAGCGCGGGGCTTTGGGCTGGCCGGTGCAGCTGGGAGAGCTGAGCTCAGGTGTGGGGCTTCCCTTCACCTTTCACTCCGGCAGCCAGAGCCGAGCTCTGCACCGGCGCCGGGAGCAGCAGCTGTGCCTTGGGCCGCGGTGGGGCCGGGCGGGACTGGCTTCCCTCTGAGGATCCCTTTCCCCTCCGTGCAGCGCTTCTCGTGTATTATCGGCCCCAACGGCAGCGGCAAATCCAACATCATCGATTCCCTGCTCTTTGTGTTCGGCTACCGAGCCCAGAAAATCCGGTCCAAAAAGCTCTCGGTGCTGATCCATAATTCTGACGAGCACAAGGACATCCAGAGCTGTTCTGTGGAAGTTCACTTCCAAAAGATCACTGACAAGGTAGGTGGGATTCCAGGTTTGGGTGGTTTTTTGTTTTTTTTTTTTTTTTTTTTTTCTTTTTCCTTTAAGGAGCTGAAAAGCTTTTAACATTTGCTTGTTTTCGTTGGAGCTGGGGAAAACTTCATAGCATGATTAGTTTACCTTTGGGATCTAAACCATCAGTGTTAATTAACTTGAAAAATCCTCTGTTGGGTAGTGCAGCTCTTCAAGTCTTAGTAAGGATTCTTTTATTTGCTGCAGGACTAATGTGTGGTAGATTTCTGTTTGAAAACAATTTAGAAATTTTTATTTGTCATTTTAAGAAGAACTCGTTTTAATTTGTAATCTCGTTTGTCTCAAGTGAATAAATTTAAATTCTGTTAATTGCAGAAATAATAAAAAATTGTAAGTCTCTTTAGACACGTTAGGTATTCTGAAATGTAGAATACAAACAGGTACTAAGAAATAAAATTTAAGCAAAACTTTTCAAAGCAATTAGAAATTATTTTAGGTTATCTAAATTTAGAAAAAACATCTAGTGAATCTGAAACTTATTTACACTTCATGTACTGTAAACATGCCTGTAATTTTATAACAGATTTTTCAATAAAAATTCTGGACTCCACATTTTATCACTAAATTTTATTGAAGCGGATATTTTGTTTGAATGGAATAGAAAGTGTTGGCAAATTAAAAAAATACTTATTTTGCTTGCTGCTTTGTGTACTGATAAAAACTTCAGCAGTTTTTTGTTGATTTAATGCAATTGTGGTACAAAGAATTTTTCTCTTAATTAACATTTCTTCATGCACATGTGTAAACTTTTAAATTCATGGTCAACCAAAAAAGTGGGAAGTGTACATTGAAATTCCAAAAATGGTGTGAATAAAGTGGAAGCATTCACAGCCTTTTTTAGGAACTGTTTGAAAATATATATTTTTTTTCTTTTTTGTATTTATCATAACTATATTTGAAAAGTAATCTATTAACTTTTTTTTTCCACTTTGTGTTAACACCCAGAAGCTGAGTTTGATTTAAAACCAGGGAACAATTTGAGAGCTCTAGGGGTTTAATCTGGGTGAGTTTTAAGTTCTTTATTTTAGCTGCTGCTCTGCAGGTGAATGGGAGCTGGCGTTTGAAGCCGTTGATGTCACATCTGTCCCATCTTTAACGTCTGCCTGGTTTCTCTTGTGCACTTTCCGTTTGTGAGTGCACAGGGCTCTGCAGTCCCCAGGGCTCCCCAGAGCCACTGCAGGCTGGGGCAGCACAGCCTGGCATGGCACAGGGAGCCCATGCAGCATTTCCAGAGCTGCAGCTGCTCTCAGAGTTGGGAAGGCAGCAGGTGAGCACAGCTCACTGTGGTTTTGTCCACTTCTCAAAGAATGTTTTTTGGTTTTCTTTTTTTTTTTTTTTTTTTTCTGAGATGCAATTTTAAGCCATCTTAAAGAGTCCACGATAAAAACATCTCCTGATGAAACTTATCTGCTTAATTGTGAAATAGGAGGTAAATGCACAGCTACAGTAATTGTTTCTCTGGCTTTGTATTTCCTCCAAGCAGGAAGGAGATGATTACGAAGTCATTCCTGACAGCAAATTCTGTGTCTCCAGAACTGCCTACAGAGACAACTCCTCCACCTACTACATCAATGGCAAGAAAAAGACATTCAGAGACGTTGGCATGCTTCTCCGAAGCCATGGCATTGATCTGGATCATAACAGGTTCTTAATTTTGCAGGTTGGTGTGTGAACAAAGCCCATTTGGAGGTTGTGTTTCCAGTTAAAACTGTAAAATGCAGGTTTGCAATGTTCCCTGGAGGCCTTGAAGTGCTGTAGCAGCACATCATGGTTTGCATGCTCTGCTCAAGGTGCGAATCATTATTTGCTGCTGTAGGAATTGAAGGCCCAGAAGCAGTTGGGGATCCTGGTGTTCCTTTTTCCAGGAGGGAGTTGTGTTTTCCTGCTGTCCCTTTTTCCAGGAGGGAGTTCTGCCCCTGACTTCAGGAACTGGGGATCCTGCTATCCCGGTTTCCAGGAGGGAATTGTTCTTTTGCCTGCAGGAGTTGTGTTTTCCTGTTGTCCCTTTTTCCAGGAAGGAGCTGTTTTCCTGCTGTCCCTTTTTCCAGGAGGGAATTGTTCCCCTGACTGCAGGAGTTGGGGATCCTGGTGTCTCTTTTTCCAGGGGGGGAATTCTGCCCGTGACTTCAGGAATTGTGTTTTCCTGCTGTCTCCCCTTTTCCAGGAGGGAATTGTGTTTTCCTGCTGTCTCCCCTTTTCCAGGAGGGAATTGTGTTTTCCTGCTGTCTCCCCTTTTCCAGGAGGGAATTGTGTTTTCCTGCTGTCTCCCCTTTTCCAGGAGGGAATTGTGTTTTCCTGCTGTCTCCCCTTTTCCAGGAGGAGCTGTGCTCGTTCCGCCCTAGCAGCACGTAAATATTGGTGTGTAAAAGAATCCTTCAACCCCAATATTCTTGTGCTGCTTCAGCGTGGCAGAGACTCAGCAGCTGGGGGTGCTTTTATCTGAACTCCATCAATATTAATTACAATTGGAATTGTTGAATTGTTTAATCTACTGCTGTCTGCAGCTCTCACAGACACGTGGTTTCACTGAGAAATGAGTATGGGGGGGATGAACTGTGCATAAAACAAGTGCAAGAAAAATCCCCTGAATTGTGTTTGTTGTTTAGATTTGTTTACCGGCTCCAGAATTAGCAGTTTCATAACCAGTTACAATTTACAGCCCATACTGTAAAAATAATCACAATTTGTCACTGAAATATCATTTATAGCCATGTTTGGCATTCAGATTCTGAGGCTTGCTTGCATCTGTTTGCTGTTTTCAAGTCAGGCTGAAGGGAACAATATTAATTTCTTTTTTAGTTTTTAAATAAGTGAGAGCTTTGCTACATGCCAGCCAGTTAAAATGTAAATTGAGCTACAAGTCTTTAATATTAATTCCATTAAATAACTATTTCTGCCATTGCCTGTAATTACTAATAAGTCCCAAATCTACTCTGGCCTAGAAATCAGAGCTCAGTGGGAGTTTCCCAAGGTTTGAAATGTTTTAATAGAGTTTATTTTAGGCCTCCTCTTGTCAAAGGAGCTTCCAGTTCCCCTCTAAAAAACCCAAAATATTTAAAAAAACTTGTTGCTGGGTGGCTGTGCTTGCTTCACTTCCTCCAGGCTTTCTGTGCAGTCCCTTTTTACAGCTACACCCACAAAAAGAGGATATCTCTTGTTTGCAAGTCTCCATGGAATTAATTCTTTCCTCCAACACTTTATTCCTGTATTTTCTGCTTCAAGATGGAACAAGAAACACCTCCAGGAAAACAAATTGGAGTAAACACTTTTTTTTTTTTTTTAAATACAGTTTTGGAATCTGATTTTGCTAAAATTTCCAGAAGGGAGAAATGTAAAGTGAAAGGTGAAGCAGGGTGGGAATGCTGGGGCAGAGTTACTCAAAGCTCAGAGTTTTAGAGAGCACTGGGAGCAGGGGAGGGGGATACTTGGAAAAAAAAATTGATATCTTAATTTCTTTGATGATTTTTTTCCTCCCAAATGGGATTTGTTTCCTTCTCTCACAAATTGTTTCAATGAGGGAAGCATCCCTTTTTTTTCCTAGAAACTGGAATTTCAGCCTTTTTACCCTACAAAAGGAAATAGAACAAATATTAACCATAAACCAGAGTTTTCCCACCATCATTTTTATATTTCATCCCTCCAGGCTTTGTCTCAAACTGCACTGACATTTTCTGCTTTTTTTTTTTTAGTCTTTCTGACTGAGGGCAGGGCTTTTTCTCTTTGCCTTTTTCAAGTGAAATCCACTGAGCTGACTGTCCAAAATTCAGTATTTCCACTTGGGAAATGTAGCAATCCTTCCCACAGAATGACAGCAGAACTTCAACCCCCAAATCCTAAAATTTATAGTTGGAAGGAAATAAAACCATCTAAGGCTGTAAATTGTTACCACAAGGATTGTATTTTTCCCCCCCTAATGTTTTCCAAGTTACTGAAAATTGAAGGTATAAGTAACAGGTCTATTTGGCTTTTACACAGCAAAATTAAAAATTTAATTAAACTAACTTTAACCGAGCATTTCTCATTGAAAAATAAATTACACAGCTCTGCTTTTTGACTATATCAGTAGGGTATAATTAAAGTATTTCATTTGTGCCCCAGATTTTGGGGAAAAGCATTAATTAAGGATTATCAAATGCTGGTTTGGGTGTGTGACACAACATTTGCTGTCAGTACTAAAGAAAATGTTGTAGGAGAACATGTCCTACATGTAGTAACAACACCTTTAGAGCTTTGATTTTTATCTTGCTCACATAATTGCTATTACTCAATGGAAAATATTTGCTTTTTAGAAGACTGCTTCAGTGTTTTTGCTTCCTTTTCCCTCTTTCACCCCCTGTTTTGCAGTGGGTTTTTTTTGCTGATTTTGGTGCTTTTTAGGGTAAAATTTGAAAGCTGAGTTTTTATCTAGGTATAGAGGAAATATTCAAATCAAACTGCTGCTGACTTCTGTGACTAACATCCCATTAAAAAAACCACCTGTGGGAAAACAGAAAATGGGAGACTAATTGAGTAGTTCTAGAAAAATTGCCAATTCTGTGCCTGAGCTTTGAAATTGAAATAAATCTGGTCTCAAAATTCTTCTGTTGCCAGCACAGATCAGGAGGAGTTAGTCACTTGTGGGGTCCTAAACTCCAACACTCCATAGTGCATGATTTTAATAAATGAATAATACTTCAGGAACAGAGAATTATTTTGCATTATTGCAATAATGATTTTAAATTATCACAAGGATGTTGCGTTTTGAGTGAGCTTGCCACAACCTGAAACTGCAACAGGAAAATGTGCATCTTGTCACTTAAAAAAAAATAGAGTTTGGGGGAAAAAATCTGGCACCTTGCTGCTGCTTTTCTGTCTTCCACACCTTCCAGGAACTTGGAGAGGTGTAAAGAAAAACAAATAAAATAATTTAGCTTTCACTGAAAGCTTGGAGCCCTGCTCTGCTCAGGCTGACAAACTCAGAGTAAGTATTTGTGCTGTTTTCTGCAGTGATCCTGAAAGGTTAACAACAAAAAAAAATCTCAGCCTCTTGCTCCTGCCTGCTGTGCTGTAAGGAATGGTGAAAGAAATGGGAGCACTGCAGCAATGTCAGGGGGAGTCCTTGGCATCTGTGGCCACCTCTGGGATGGGCAAGGTGAGAAGCAGAGTCCCCAGAAAGGGTGGGAAGGCCAAGTGGGGGTGCCCAGGTACCCCCCAGGCAGCCCCTTTGGACAGAAATATTGCAGAATTTGTTCTGCCTTCCTGGCACCAAACTTTGCTAAATTGATCTTAATTCATTTCAGGCTCTTACAAACAGATTAGAGCTGCTTTAAGTCAGTTTTGTCCTAATTACAGTGGTGCTTCTCTTGAATATATTTGATAGACTTAATGAAGATATTCTGCTGGAAAGAACTGCAGGGATTTTATTTGGTGTGTTTTGGAAGTGATTGGAGCTCAGTTTTGGCCTGAGGTTGGCAGGGAGGAAATTCTGTCAGGTTTTTCACCTGCTCCTGGGTGGAAACAGTGTGGGAGTCACTTCAGGGGAGTGGGGAGGAAATCAGGGAGAGATTTTCTTCTCCTTTGACACAAACCAGCAATTCCCAATCGTTGAGGTGTGTCCTGATGGGACATTGGAGCTGAGGCTATAAATGGAATTATAAATGGAATTATAAAAAAATCTGTGCTGCCAGCATTGGGGATGAAGAGAGGGATGTTCCTCTAAGAAATTGTGCAGGAAAACATGGAAAAATGGGAGGAGAAAATGAGTGATAATGGAATAATTTCTTCAGAACACACCAATAACAGATCAAACACTGCAGGCTGGGTTTCCAATTCCTGATTTAAATTCCAGAGTGACTCTGGATTTGCACTCACTTTGTGCTCTTACATTAAACACAGGAATGCCCTTAAAACTTAGCTTGTTTCAGAATGCCCAATTGTAGTTTTGTGCAAACAACTGAAATGTTGTGCAAAGGCTCAGGCTGAGGTTTTCCTCATCTCTGGTCAGAGGTAGCATTGTAGATTTTGATAATTTTATTTTTTATTTGACTTTATTTCCCACTGGCTTTTCCTGGAAAGGAAAAGTTTTTGGTGCTTTGTTTCCGCCCTCCTGTATATTCACCACGTGGTAAAAATGAGACAGGACTGCAAGCATTAAATAATAGCAACAATAACATGGAATTACAGGAAAAAAATCCCCAAACAATCTGTTGTAACTTCCCAGAGCTGTTACACCAGGAGAAAAATGAATTTATGGGAATATTGGCTCTCTCCATATTCCAAAATCCACAGATGCAGAATTGGAATTCATGGGCAAAACTTTGAGAGATGGGGATAGAATAAAAAAATTGAAGATAACAGAAATTTAGGATTTATTTTTGTCATTCTTTACTGTACTCCTGCTTAAAAATGAGAGCTACCATTGTGTTAAAGTGGGGGGGAAAAAAAACCCAGGTGTGAGCACATAAATGAAAAATTTAAAATATTAAATCTGGGAGAGAGGGTGAAATCAGTGGAAGCTGCAGACAGGGAAAAGGAGACATTTGTCTCATTTTTCTGCCTAAAGGTTTTTTGCAGAGAAAAATGCACTTTTGGTGCCCTGTTAGCAAGAAATTGATGGCACAAACCAGCCAGGAAATAAAAATGTAATGAGAAAATAAAATACCACAACACCCAGGTTACTTTTCCTTGGCTATTTTTTTTTTTTTTTTTTTTTTTTTTTTTTTTTTTTTTTTTTTTTTTTTTTTTTTTTAGTAAAAACCAAAGGAAAAGCAGGAATTAGTCTTGGATTTTCTCTTTGAAAAATCTCTTAGGAAAAAAAAAATCAAACACCTTTATAATAAACATTCCAGACGTTTTAATGTGATTTTTTTCCTTGGAGCAAATCCAGTGTCCCTGTGATGCTCAGGAGTTCTCAGCTCCTAGAGAAGCACTTGCAAAATCTCTTCATTTCCATTTGCTTCAGTGGTTGAGAGAATTGAAACATTGCTGTGCTCTGGAAAATAGAGAAAAATATAGCTGGAGTTTTATTGGAAAATAGAGAAAAATATTGTTTTTTATTAAGAGGAGTTTACCCTGTGGTGGGTCACTTTTGTCTCAAATTCCATGGTAAAAAAATAAGAAAATAATTGAAATTGGGGTGTAATTTGAATGAAGATGAGTTTTTTACACATAGGTTGGTTTTTACAAATGTAAGCACTGCTTATATTAAATTTTAATTACCCATGCATTTATAATACTGTTCCATCACAAATATCCCTTAATCTTGTGGTGTTTGATAAATTCAACTATGTCCTGATCATTGCATCCAGATATTAATTCTGTTTCACTTATGTGACACCATAAAATTGCAAACTAATTAATGCAATCACTTGATTTAGAAAGCAAATTGTACATATTGCAAAGCTACAATATCAAGGTATTGTTATTAATTATTAAATTACAGGATAATTGGAATTTTGTTGGAGCAGGTGTTATGGTTGGATTACAGTAAAGTTTGCTGGGACTCAAAGATTTGGCTCTCAATAAGAAAACTTTTTTTTTTAATGGGGGTTTAAATACCCTTTAAAGCTTTTCTAATATAAAAATGTGCTGCTGCTACAATGGAACTAAAATACTGTTCTGAATTTTTAAAAGTTGTCTTAAAAATAATAAATATGCTTAAAAATACCAAATGTCATAGTCACAGTTGTCATACATGAGATTTTTCTGGTGGTTTAATGGTATTTTGAAACAAATTTTGGTATTTTCACCTGTCCTCAGTCAGGGAGGGTTTTCCTGATCCATAATGTTGCATTTTTCAGGCACTATTTTCTCTAAAGGCATTTCTCCTGAGCACAGCTGTGACTTTCACATTTCTCTAGCTCTGAATAGTGATGGAAAGCTTCCCTAAAAAATAAAAAAAAACCCCAAACCTAACTCACCACAACTGCACCACAAAGTTCCCCTCAAAAACCACCTAAACTTCCCTGAGTTCCTGCCTGGAGCACGGTGCATTCCCAGCTCCTGCATTCTGAGTTTTCCCCAGATTCTCAGCTTTTTAAAGCTCAGCTTAAGCCAGCAGAAATTCAGAACACAAAATCCTGGGAACCTGGTTTTACCTCCTTGGTTCCATAATTATTTTGTGGGCCATTGACAAATGCTGCAGTGACAACTCAGAGTGTTCAAGGAGCTTTATCCCAAATATTCAGGGATGCAAAGAGGAGGCAATAATTGATAAAAGCAATCGTTTTTCCTGGGCTCTCCAGCAACAACTCGTCCTGCCCCAGGGCAGGGGTGGAGGGGAGAGTGGGATGGAATTCCCAGAGAAGCTGGGGCTGTCCCTGGAAGTGTCCAGGAGCCCCTGGGATAGTGAAAATCGTCCCTTAAGTGTTGTTTGTTCTTCCTGAAGAGTTCTCAGTCATTTTTCCATGCCAGGGGCTTCTTGCCATGCTTGTGTGTCCCACAGCAGGATTTTAGGGTGGAAGGTGGTGGCTGGCTCTCCAAAGTGCCTCGTTCCTGTTCAGCACCATCCCAGTGCCCCTCAGTCCCAGTTACAGCACTGGGGTTGGATCCTGTCCCTGCTGGGATCAGCACTTTGTGCCACCCACAGTCCCAAAGGGAGAGAGGGGGCTCTGGAGCACAGAGCAGCACATGGGATTTTCCTCTGGAGGATTTTGTTTCTAGATCACAAATGCAGGGAAAGCCTCATGAGTTGGTCAAACCTTCCCTCTACCAGGCAGTCAGATAACCTTGTTTGAAATTCCAGTCCATCCGTGCCAGAAGACAGTGGATAAACTCAGGTTTGAGCTGTGTGAGAGATCAGCTGTTTTCCTGCTTTCAGAGAAAACAGTGCTTGTGGGCAAATCCAGAATTCTAAACCAGTGCTGGAATAAGCTGCTGCTGTTTGCCAGTCCTGAAACTGCTTTTAAACATTTTCCTCTTTACTTAGGTACAATAGGAAAAAACCTCTTAAATTGAGGCGGTGTCTTAAACGTCACAGCTGTGAATTGTTCAGGTGTGCCAAGAACCAGAGGTTCCAGCCTGCAGGAACTGATTCCTCATGCTTCTCTCCCGAGGAGCCCCTTCCAGCTGAGAAGGGCTCTTCCCTAATTTCACATCCAGGTTTGTCCTGCTCTGCCCCAGGGCTCAGCTGATTGCTGGAGATGTTTCCCCAGAGGAGGTGGTGGTGTAGGATTCCCAGTGCTTGTTCCCTGGTAAAATCCCTGAGGAATTCTGTGGGAGCTGCTGCTGGGATGGGGGCATGGTGCAGAGCTGGAGTTACCACTTGCAGCTCTGGCTCTGCAGCCCAGTGCATCCACGTGGATGTGGGAGGAACTGGGTTTGCAATTCCATTTAGACTCTTGCACTGAGTGTGGAACCTTCCCCGAGGGCTTGGGGCTATGGAAATGTGGAATCCCAGAATGATTTGGGATGGAAGGGACCTCAAATCCCTCCCAGCCCCACCCGGGCCATGGTGGGGACCC
Organism: Cinclus cinclus; assembly: GCF_963662255.1. Classification (NCBI taxonomy): domain Eukaryota; kingdom Metazoa; phylum Chordata; class Aves; order Passeriformes; family Cinclidae; genus Cinclus; species Cinclus cinclus. The sequence goes on from NC_085055.1 coordinate 1,937,445, forward strand.
CTTCACTGTCCCAGGTGCTCCCATGCCAATGTCCAGCCTGGCCTTGGGCACTGCCAGGGATCCAGGGGCAGCCACAGCTGCTCTGGGCCCCCTCCCAGCCAGGAGTTCCCTCCCAAGATCCCATCTGAGTCCACCATCCTGCAGTTCAAAGCCATTCCCTGTGTGCTGTCACTCCAGCCCTTGTGAACAGTCTCTCCACGTTTCCTGCAGCTCCTTCAGGCACTGCAAGGTCACACTTCAGTCACCCTGGAGCTTCTCCAGGACAGGTCCAAGGCTGCTTTTTCCCAGGAATTTCTTCCTCCCCTTGCGTGAACGTTTGGCTCCTTGTTGGCTTTGCCATGCCTGGGTGTTGACATCCATTTTGTTTGTCTGAGCAGAGCCTGCGTTTCCTTTTTATTTTCTACATTGCTCCCTGTCCCCAATCCCTGAGGCACAGGGAGACATCTGAGGGAAGGAATTCCAGAATTCCAGGGGTTCTGGTGGCAGCCTTGGCAGAGCTGGGGGTGCCAGAGCTCCCTCCCCCCCTTGCTCAACAAATGTCTGCCTGCCCTGCCTTGCTTTCACTTTCACAGCCTCGGGGCAGTCCAACATTCATAAACAGCAAGGAGCTTTGGGGCTTTTGAACTCATTATTCACATAGTGGACTAAGTAATAATGAGCTCTGGTAATTAATTAGGAAATACTGAAATTGAGTTTCAGCAGCTGTAGAATCTCTTAGCTCTGTTAATCATCAAGAAGAGCAGGTACAACCTTTTCACTCTATCAGTTAAAGAAAACCTTGAATTTCTTTTCTGGAAACATTTATTTCAGGTTTTTTTTCTGGAAGCAGTTTTATTTCTTAAATATGGGCTGAACTCAACAGATTTCTTTATATATTAGCTTAATAAATAGTATAAATATTAAAAAATACTTGATCAGTAATTATAAATACACTTACTCTCAGTAAGAAAATAATTCAAGAACTCACATTAGTGAGCTACAGAAAAACCCCACAGCTTCATCATCATCTTTCTTAGAGGTGGTTAATTCTCTTTAACCAAATAATAAAAATTGGGTTCATTCCTTGTCCATAATGTCCATTTTTCCCTGGTAAACCCAAGGGGGGTTTGTGATTTCCAGCACTGAAGCCGAGGGCTGGAAAGTCGGTGCAGAAAGCTCTCAGTCCTGATCAGCACAGAGTTAAATCTTTCCTGTCATTGTTTTCCCGTGCATGTAAACAGAGGAAATGCTTTCATGTGAGGAGGAGAAAGACTTGTGACAATCCCAGAATCGTTGAGGAGTACTCCCAAACTGGTTTGGTTTTTGAGATGTGCAAGAAATAAGAGTTGGGTTGGGGTGTTTTGTCAGACAAACTGTCCTTGTCACTGGTTCTGTTTAATCCTTTCTAAATCTTAGTTTTGAAAATTAAAATTGTTTTTAATACCACCTAAATCACTTCATGTGGTACACGGAGGGAAATCACAGAGAGGAACCCTCATATACCTAAAGGATCCTTTTCTTTTTCCACCAAGGAAGCCTCAATTAAATGAATTACAATTCCAGTTCATCCATCAGCCAGGATTTTATGGACTTTGTTTCTGAAGAGACCCTCCGTGGGCTTTGGTCCTGATTCAGCTTTCCTGCCAAGGGCCTGCGTTGTTCTCTTCTTCTTTTTTTTAGGTTGGGGAAACACATTTTGAGCCTTTAGAGAATGAAGGAACAGCCAGACCTCAAGGGTGGCTCCACATCACCTGGGAGAGGAAATTCTCTTCATTCTGAATTTTATTTTCCCAAATAAACACGAAGGTTGGACTTGATCTTGAAGATCTTTTCCTACCTTAATGATTCTGTGATATTCCAATCTGAATAATTTTAATTCCTGCCTTATTTTATTCTTCTTTTTTACACCATCTCATACTCATTCCATAGATTTTTTTCAGAATACTTTCCCTATCCCAAAAAAAAAAAAAGAAGAAAACGACCCAATTTTTGTTTCCCAAGGGGGAGGTGGAGCAGATTGCCATGATGAAGCCCAAGGGGCAGACGGAGCACGACGAGGGGATGTTGGAATATCTGGAGGATTTGATCGGATCCGCGCGGCTCAAGGAGCCCATCCACACCCTGTGCCGCAGAGTGGAGCTGCTCAACGAGCACAGGGGGGACAAGGTGAGCTCCAGCCCCACACTGACTGCTGCCCAGCCTGCTTCTGCAGTTTTTATTGGGGTGCCAGAAGGGATAAAAAAAGCTCTAAAGAAAATCAAAGTTGGTTTTCCTCCATGTGCCCGTCGTAAATCCAGTGGCGGGCTTGTTTGAAAGGCAAGCGACCCGTGGAGTTGTAGGAATTAAATTAGAAATGGTCACTTCGAAGGTTGAGATGAAGGAAATCACCATGAAATTGCTTTGCAGAGGTGACTCCTGATAGCGTTTTTCCAGAGGATTCGTGTCCTACAAAGGTTTCTCTCCTTGTGCTTTCCTCCTGTACTGCTGGCCCTGCCTCAGCTCTGCCCCTCTGTTTTCTCCAGTTAAATCGAGTTAAAATGGTGGAGAAAGAAAAAGATGCCTTGGAAGAGGACAAGAATAAAGCCATCGAGTTCCTTTGCTTGGAAAACCAAATATTTAAGGAGAAGAATCAGATCTGTCAATATTACATGTAAGTAATTCTCAGGGCTTGGCTCTGATGTGGTGGGGCTGCTGTTAAACTTCACTTCAGGATCTCTAATTAGAGACGTTTTCCATTCTAACTCCAAATTATTCTTGTTTTTTGATGCTTTACATAATCCTGATGTTACACTGAGAATTGGAACTAGAGATCCATTGTGGAGATACAGAAAAGTGAGGATTTATTGTTGTTTTATTTTCCTAGCCATGACCTCAAGAAACGAATAAATGACCTGGAAATGCAGAAGGAGAAAATTAATGAAGAAACTAAAAGTGTTAATGAGAAAAGCAGTAAACTTGCACAGGAAACAAAAACCAAGAATAAAGCTTTGAAAGAACTTGAGAAGTGAGTATTACACACTGTAGGGATGTGTAATACCATGTGTTTTACATGTTTCCCACCAAAAAATTTAATTATCTGATCAGCAGAGTCACTTCTGGTACATCTAAATACACAAAGAAGCATTTAAATAAAGGCACAAAAAATAAATTAAATGCACAAAAATAAAGCAAATTCACATTGGTTTGATTTGCTTCTGGGTAAGAGTCACTATTACAATAAGAAAATGTCTGATCTTTGTAATGGATTTTAAGTATTTCTTTATATTGACTGTACAAAAAAAGAAAAAAAAGAATTAGTAATAGTAAGTACTTTTTAGATTTACAACTCTAATGCTCAGGGACATGGATTTGGGAATCTTTCCCTGGTTTCCTCACGAATCATTTATGCAAAAAATTTGGTTTCTTAAAATTGCTTTGCCTGGCTGCTGATCCCTAATCCAGCTGCAATATTGACCTGCTCAAGCTCAGGAGTTACTGGGGAGAGATGAGAATTACCAGTTCTCTCAAGGAAAAAATGAAAATTTCTGAAAATATGTTAATTATTGCTTGGGTCGTTGATCTTCTTCTGATGGAGCATCCTTTTCCCAGGGAAAATGCTGGGAATATAGTGAATATTGGATGTTGTTAATCACAAAACCTGGGTAATATTAGTTGAAATTCTTCATGTTGACTTACTAAACCATGCTGAATAAGCCTTATTTTTATACTGTATGAAATAAATTTTTTTTTTTTTTTTTTTTTTTTGTTCAGGAAATTCAATAAAATCACAAAGTTCATAGAGGAAAATAAAGAAAAATTCACTCAGTTGGATTTGCAGGATGTGAAAGTGAGGGAGAATCTCAAACATGCCAAGAGCAAGGCTAAAAAACTGGAGAAGCAACTTCAAAAGGACAAGGAGAAGGTAGGGGGATGGATCAGCTGGATTGGCTTGGAAAAGTGCAGTTCATTGTGGGAGAAAATGGGAAGGGCACAAAAAAGGTGGAAAAATGGGGTTTGAATTGTTTCAATCAGATCTTTTAAGTCATTAAATGAGCCCGGGGGTTTGTTAAGGGAGTTAATTCACGGGTCTCTGTTGTCCACTGGGTCACTGGGAGCTGCTGGGACGCCTCTGGATCCAGGAGGGATTCAGGAATTCCCATCCCAGTGGGAGAGGAGGCTCAAGGTCCTTTTGTGGTGCAGGTGGAGGAGCTGAGGAACGTCCCCTCCACGAGCACCAAAGCCATCGAGGAGGCCACGGCCAAGAGGGAGCTGCTGGCCAAGGCCAAGGACAAGGAGGAGGCCAAGCTCAGGCAGGTCCTTGTCAGCCTGCAGGAGGAGACCAAGGGAATTCAGAAGGAAAAAGAGGTTTGGACAGGCAGGAATTACCCACCTGCTGTAACTTCTCCCTTCTAAAGGAAACCAGCACCAGGCGCTTGGAAAATGTCATTTATTGACCATTCCGGTGTTTCTTGTGGTAGCTCAGAGGAGCCTCGGTGGGAAATTGATCTTAAATTAATAATCACAGCTAAACCTTTGGCTGCTTTTCCAATGCTCCAGCATCATCAAGTAGCTCATTCATAGATTGAATGTAAATAATACACTCTGATTTTCTGCCCCCAAAACATTTCAGCCAATGGTGTTGCTTAAATAAATATATTCTGGAATGATTTGTTCCCAGCCTTTCCCACACTGTGAATTAATGGAAAACTAGTTTAACATTTAGTTATTGGTGGTGGTGGTGGTGTTCAGTACCTGGAGGCTGGAGATTTATCCTGCAGTGAAAATGGACTCTCCATGGATTTGAGCTGTAATTCAGCTCCATGTGTAAGGCTCCTCCCACCTTTGAGAAAACCCCACAAAGGTTCTATGGAAATGCTCTGTGATAACTCCCCAAAGTTCTGTATAGTTAGGAAAAGCCTGGTTGAATCCGCAGCCATTAACGTTCATGAATGAAGAAATGCTGCTGGTCCCTGAGAACAGAAGTGTCTCCTGCTGCCAGGGCTGGAAAAGCCCATCCCATTCCCTGTTTCCCCTTGCCCAGCTGAGGGGCTGAGCTGTCCCTGCCTGTTTGTGCAGGGCAAGGAGAAGGAGCTGATGGAGTTCAGCAAGGAGGTGACCGAGGCTCGCTCCAACATGGAGATAGCGCAGTCGGAGCTGGAGCTGTACCTGAGCAAGTACAACTCTGCTGTGGCTCGGCTCAGCCAGGCTCGGGAGGCCCTGGGGAGCACCTCCAACACCCTGAAGGAAAGGAAAGCTTCCATCAGAGACATCGCTGGGAAGTTACCCCAGGCTGAGCAGCAGCTCAGGGAGGTGAGCCTTGGCTTTCCCATTTCACTGGGGGTCACACACACAGCAAAGCCCGCTCTTCTCTGTGGCACTAATTGTGGTGAAAATAAACAGTGAGCCACCTCCTCTAAAACAACATTGAAAAGCTGCTCTCTAATACTCCCTTTGCTGGAGGAGCAAATACTGGATTTCAAACTTACTTTGGTAAGCCAGTGTTGATTTAAATTAAATCTTACGTATCCCTGCAAGGGGATAGATTTAATTTCACACTGAGATGTGGCTGCATTCCTGAGCCTTCTTCAGGGGACTGAGGCCCTGGCACGGCCCAGAGCAGCTGTGGCTGTCCCTGGATCCCTGGAAGTGCCAGCCTGGATGGGGCTTGGAGCAGCTTGGACAGTGGGAGGTGTCCCTGCCATGGCAGGGGTGGCACTGGGCGAGCTTTAATGTCCCTCCCAACGCAAACCATTCTTTGAATTTCATTTCTTGCTCCTCAATCGTTCCCTAAATAATAAAACCATGCATTGAAGACTCCCTGAATCCAGTAGACTTTGGGAGGCTGAGCCAATGTCCTTGGACCCCCAGAAAGAGAAAGCTCTGGAGAAGCTGGAAAAGGAAGAATCTGGGACCAAGGATCTCGTGCGAAACCTGCGCCGAAAAGTAGAAGAAGCCAAAAGTTCTTTGGCACAAAGTCGCAGCCGAGGAAAAGTGCTCGAGGCTCTGCTCCAGCAGAAGAAATGTGGGAATATTCCTGGGCTCTATGGGAGGCTGGTAAGTTTTAGAAGGCTCTTACAGTTTGTGTTGAACTTCAGAGGAGCTGAGTGGTGTTCCTGTGATGAAGTGTGGGATGCCTCAGTTCCCTGGCATCAGGAATTTGGAGAAGAGAGCTGTAAATCCTGTGAACTTGCTGAAAAATCAAACATTTTTCAGTTTTTTCCAAGCAACATTCGGTTTAAAGTTCTGAAAATTCAGAGCTGAGTTTTTCATTCTTGTTGCACGTCAGTGTAATTGTAGAAGTGCTGTTTTTTTATTCTGCAGCTTTATGTCCAGGGTGAATTATCTCTGCTTCAGAAAAATCAGTTTATTCAGATTTTCAAAAGTGCATTCATGGGTTTCCTGGGACAGAGCTCCAGGAGCAGCTCAGGTCCCAACTAATGAGTGTTTGCCCCTCGTCCCTCCATCCTCAGGGAGACCTGGGGGCCATCGATGACAAGTACGACGTGGCCATCTCCTCGTCGTGTGGAGCCCTGGATCACATTGTTGTGGACACCATTGACACTGCCCAGGCCTGTGTGAACTTCCTGAAGGCTGGAGGGATTGGAGTTGCCACCTTTATAGCCCTGGACAAGGTAAGTCCCACCCTTGGGAAAACAAACCATTTTACTGTTAATTGCAGTCTAATTACATTTGTTTTAAAGCCTTAACATCCCATAGAATAACAGAATGACCTCAGCATTTATCCAGAGATTGATTCCTTGATTTCCTTTGTGGATGTAGATGGCTGTGTGGGAAAAGAAAATGCAGAAAATCCCAACTCCTGAGAACTCCCCACGGCTCTTTGACCTGGTGAAGGTGGAGGACCCCAAGGTTCGCCTGGCCTTCTACTTCGCTCTCAGGGACACTCTGGTGGCCAAAAACCTGGAAGAAGCCACCAGAATAGCATTCCAAAAGGAGAAAAGGTGGAGGGTGGTAACCCTGCAAGGACAAATCATCGAGGTGTCAGGTACTGCAGCCCCAAGAGTTCCATTGGAAGCACTCTGTGGGTGATATTGAAGGCCAAGGAGTTCTCTGACCTCTTCTCATCCCTTTTTTCTGCAGGAACCATGACTGGTGGGGGAGGAAGAGTCATGAAGGGCAGAATGGGCTCCTCAGTCGTGATGGATATCTCAGAAGAGGAGGTGAATACGTGATGGAAATGGAATTCCAGCAGAATTCCTTCCTTTGGGCAGTTCAACATGAGCAGGAGCAATCGGGGATGGAAGAGAATTACAAAGGGGTTACAAAGCCAAAATTCCCAATGTTAGCAGAGGTGATAATGCTTCAGAGGTGCATCAGGGATCAATAAAAGGGTTGTCACTGGCAGGGGCTGCCCAGGGAGGTTTGGGGTCCCCATCCCTGGAGGTGTCCAAGGAATTCCTGGACATGGCACTCAGTGCTCTGGGCTGGGGACAAGGTGGTGACCAGGCACAGGCTGGACTCTGTGATCCTGGAGAGCTTTTCCAGCCTCAGGGATTCTGGAATTCTGTGTTTGTTCACAGCCCAGCCCATTATTGAGCTCAGTCTCACAGTGCTCCCTTTGATAGCTTGGACACCATTTTGGCAGAGCAGGATCCAATTTGCTTTTCCTTCTGAATTACATTTAGGTTTTAATCTGGAGCTGTTCCAGTTGTTTCTCACTGGCAGAGCTGGTGATCCCAGCACTCAGACTCTCCAAGCTGAAGTTTTTACTGCACTTTCTCCTGTGTTTTAAGAGCTCTTGAGCACAGGGATGAATGAGCCCTGGCATGGTTTTGTCGTGGTGACACCAGTAAATAATCCTCTCATTCTGTGTAGATCAGCAAAATGGAATCCCAGCTGCAGAGGGATTCCCAAAGAGCAGTGCAGCGTGAGGAGGAGAAATCCCAGCTTGAGGAGGCCATAAGGAAACTGCAGCAGGACATCCAGGACATGAGGAACACCTCAGAGAAATACACAGCGAGTATCCAGGTGAGAATCCCTGAGCACTTCCCAGCCCCAGCCCCACACTGGCCTGCCTGGTGGCCTGGAGTTTTCAAGGACAAGATTCCAGCCCAGTTCTGTGTTCTCTGCAGGGTTTTTCTGAACAAGAAACTGATCTCAAAAACCAAATCAAGGAACTCGAAGCCAACATCGTTGCTGCTGCTCCAGACAAAACCAAACAGAAGGAGTTGGAAAAAGTCCTTGATGGCTATAAAAAAGGTGCATTTTGTGGAGAGGGGATAAAAATACAGATAAAAATTGCAGTCATCTCTTACAGTAAAAGAAGGAATGGCTTTAGGTTGGTGCTTCAGTTCCCTGCCTTGGTTTGGCACCTCGTTTTTCTGAGGTGTTCCTAGAGACCAGAGAGTAAAAGCTCTTTTCTTTGTAATTGCTCAAGTTCATGTTTCAGTCAAGCTGAAGTACACGTGAATTTCAGTGTTTGGTTTCCTTGCTTAGGTTCTTGTGCTTGTATCACGCATTTGTAGGGAAACTTTGTTTAATTAGGGGTAAGAATTAATGAGCAGGTAATGATATAAAAGTCAAGTGAAGGTTTTTTGCCAGGCCTCTAAGCAGGCTCTGCCACAAGTCTATAAAGGATTTCCCTTTCTTTTGTATTCCCAGATCCCTTTTGTGCAGTGATGCTGTTCAGCAGGGGCAGGAACCAAAATTCTAAATTTAACTTTTGAGCAACTTCCCATGAATTAAATGCAAACAATGACCTTGGAGCGACTTCTAATGCAGCACCTCGTGTATTTAAGTACTCTGTGTACATTAAAACCACGTTGAGTGGTTTTTATGGCAGGAGAGCTTTGGTAGAGAGTGGCAGAAAGAAGTGGGTGGGTTTTGATGTTTGTCACAGAGCAGAGCTTCCACCTGAAGTCACTTCCATCACCTGCTGCCTTCTTCCATTGTGATGTGATCCCATGAGCAGCCCCAGGGCTTCCCCAGGGCCCTCAATCCCCTTTCCCTGCACAGATTACCAGCGTGTGGCTGAGAAGGCCAGCAAGATGGAGGAGGAAGTGAAACGCCTGCACCAGCTCATCATGGACACCAACAACCAGAAACTGAAGGCTCAGCAGGACAAAATTGATAAGATTGACAAGGAGATGGATGAATGTTCCTCAGCCATCACCAAGGCCCAGGTGGCAGCCAGGACTGCAGACAGGTACTCGGTGCCAAGTGGGGCTCGGGGAGGGAAAGGCAAGGCAAAGTCTTGTAGTTTGAAATAGTTTAAAAGTCACATTTCATCAGCATTTCTCTAGTATTTGCCTGAAATGTTTCTCTGATACTGCCTAAACCACAGCGTTCAGGATAAAATCCAAAATAGCACTCGACTGGATGTGCTGGAGCTGCTCAAATCTGAAGGGACTGATTTTATTAGATCTGTCAGGAAAGAAAATGGATCTGGTTTTTTATGGGAGCTCACCAATCCATAGAGATCCCAAATTCTGAAAGAAGAAATGAAGTCCCTTAGTGAGGTCTGCCTGCTGAGGAAGACAACTTTGTTTTCCTTGGATCCCTCTGGAGCTGGGAGAGTTTGTGCCTGAACCCACACTTGCTCCTTGCTGCCAGTGAGGTTGTGCCCCTGGGTTCTTTTCTGTGCTCTTTGCCTCGAGTGAGGTGCACAGAGATCCCTGTCCCTGGGCAGGAACCTGAAGAAATCCGAGGAGGCTCTGCAGCGCACGGAGAAGGAGATGGAAGAAAATGAGAAGGAGATGAAAAACCTGACAGAGGAGCTGACAGTGCTGGAGGACAAAGCCACCGAGGTGATGAACGAGTGCAGGCAGGCTGAGGTGAGTCCTGGGAGCACCCTGGGCTCCAGGGAAATCAGGGAGAGGAGTTCAGCCCTCCCTGTATCCCACTGATACCCCATTCTCTTGCAGGGCAGCCAGGCTGTGGCAAATGGTGTCCTTTTATTTTTTATACTCACCTGGAAATTTATCCTGAGCCAGTTTAGGAAAAAAACTTTTGACACCAGCCTTCCCCAAAGAAGTTGCCGGGTTTAAAAGTTGCTTCAACATAAAATTTTTCCAGTTATGTGGGATTTTGGTTTGTCATCTAGATTTCATAGAGAGAGGGAAAACCAGGATGGCTGAAATGCTTTCAAATAAATGTAAGGTTTGATGTCTTTCTCTAATTAGCTAAAAATGAATGTAGGACCCGTTCAATCCAGAGCTGGAATAAAAATACAAACTGGAGCGTTTTCTCAGTCATTCCAGAATTCAGGGATCAGTTATAAATCCAAGAATATTTATTTGTTTCCATCAATAGCCAGGAGTAAATTAAGTGAAAACAGACTTTTCACCCAAAAAAAGGGAGAACATTTTTGTTGGTGATTGATTAAATCCCTTTTTTGGGGGCAATTGCCATTTTTCTGTTCAGGAAGCTTTGCCAGCAGTGCAGGAGGAGCAGAAGAATTTACTCCAGGAGATGAAAACTGTTCAGGATGCTGAACATGCCCTTCAGAGTGAAGCTCTGAGCATCAAGCTGAAAATGGAACAAATCGACAGCCACATCTCCACCCACCAGGGGAAGGTTAAATACTGGCAGAAAGAGGTAGGAAATGGTTTAGTGCCTAAAATTTAAATGTTTTGGGTTGGGAGGGACCTTAAAGCTCATCCAGATCCACCCTCAGGGACACCTTCCACTATCCCAGGCTGCTTCAAGCCCTGTCCTGACCTCGGGCACTTCGGGGATCCAGGGGCAGCCACAGCTTCTCTGTGGATCAGCATCCCCTTAGAAAACAGAGGATTTGGGAGAGAACTCCTCTTCAGGTCACAGCTTATTGCTCTATGTGCAGGAGCACGATAATAGCATTTATTCTTCTTATTTATTCTCTTCGTCACATCCTGTTTTAAAGGGACCTGTGGGAACAGTCTTGGAGAGATTAGAAGCTTCCCCGTACAATCCCAGAAAAAAACTCATTTTAGAGCCAGCTCAACGTGCTCGTTAAAGCTTTCCACGCCCTGCATTTTGCATTGCAGATGTCCAAATTATCCCTGCACGCCATCGAGGGCGAGGCCCCCGAGGAGCTGCGGGTGCTGAGCGAGGAGGAGCTGGAGGCGCTGCAGGAGCCCGATGCGCTCAGCAAGAAAATCGCGCTGCTGGAGGCGGAGCGCCAGCAGCTCCGCCCCAACCTGGGAGCCATCGCCGAGTACAGGAAAAAGGTGAAAGCTCCGGGGCTGCGGGAATCCCTGCGGGGAACAGCCCTGCCCCGGCCATTGCAGGGAGACGGGGCCTGTTCCTCCTCCTTCCTTTTGGAAACCTGGGGTTTTGTTCTGTCGTTACCAGCTCGTCCTTAGCCAGGGTGAAAGTTGTTTTTAGGAGCTTTTTTAGTTTCCACATACAGGTGGCAACGACTTCCTGGGTGATCTTGAAGGCTTTTCCTACTTAAATAATTCCATGATTCTCCTGGGAATGTTTGTTTAATAGAATCAAGTCTTCACAGCCAAGACACACACAATAGTGGGATTTTTTCCCTGCTCACATCAGTAATACTGAACCATTCGACAGATAAAATATTTTTTATTTTGACACAGGTTTGGTTTTTTTGTTTTCCCCCAGCAGCAGAGATGGGAAAAGAGAGACAATTTGGGGGTTTTGTTTCAGGGCTGTTAAAGCTGGGGAAAAGGAATGTTTAAATGGTGGGAAAAGAGGTTTAAACTTCAAACTGAGGAGGTAGCTGCTCTAAGTGCCCTTGGCTTTGTTTCCCCTGCAGGAAGAGCTGTACCTGCAGCACGTGGGAGAACTGGACAACATCACCAGCGAGAGGGACAGATTCAGAGAGGCCTTTGAAGGGCTCAGGAAACAGAGGCTGAACGAATTCATGGCAGGGTTTAATGTCATCACCAACAAGCTGAAGGAGAACTACCAGATGCTCACGCTGGGAGGGGATGCTGAGCTGGAGCTCGTGGACAGTCTGGATCCCTTTTCAGAGGGAATCATGTTCAGGTTTTCAAAATTCTTTATGTTCTATTAATTTTTATTCATCATAGTCCTTTTTTCAGCCTGTTTTTAAAGTAAATGTTTGTTGGCCATCAGTGAACCAAGACAGGCTCAGTGTGGGGCAAACAGTGACAGAAACCACAACCTTTTAACTCTTAAGATTCATTTCTTTGTCCAGAGAAAGAGAAATCAAGAACTAAAGCAGTTGGAAAGCTTTGAACTCATTTCCCAGCACTTCTTAATTGCCAGGTCACTTCATTCCGCCTAGGGAATGGTGGCAGTGTTGTGTCAGAAATGCTCCCAGGATAAATCCATTATGAATTGGGAAAGGCAGTGTGCAGGAGGGTGAAGGTGCTGCAGTTCCTGCAGGAAGAGCCAGGATCACAATTCCTCACAGACCCAACTCTTGCTCTGTTCCAGCGTCCGGCCCCCCAAGAAAAGCTGGAAGAAAATCTTCAACCTGTCAGGAGGAGAGAAGACCCTGAGCTCCCTGGCCCTGGTGTTTGCCCTGCACCACTACAAACCCACCCCTCTGTATTTCATGGACGAGATCGACGCCGCCCTCGACTTCAAGAACGTCTCCATCGTGGCATTTTACATCTATGTAAGCTCCTCAAGGCCTCAGCTTCCTGCCACCTTCCCTCCTCCCCCAGCAGGGGTGAAGTGGCCACAAATGAGAGGCAGATTTAAGGTGTGGGGTGCTGCAGTTTCACACAGACGCCTCCCAAAAGCATCAGCCGGTGCCAGAAAACAACTTCAGCTGATACTCGAGGCTCAGTGGATTTAAACTTCCATGTCATCCCCATCAGTGTCTTTGATCTATCTCTTAATTAGTTCTAATTAATTCATGTTTTTAAAACTTCTGCCCTCACATTTAATCAAAGCAGACCCCTCACATGGCTCCAGTTCAGGTAATTAAACACTGAATATTCAGAGTTGTTATTATTAACTGCAGTTTTGGAAACAGGTGGCAGAGCTTAGGAGCAGCTACTTCAGATTAGGGAAACGCTTGGAAATTCCCTGCCTGCAGCTGCAGTTTTAAACTTGGCTTTGTGTGCCACACCAGGACAGAGGGAATTTTGGGAATGCCAGGCACTAACACAAATCTCTTCTGTTTCAGGAACAAACAAAAAACGCCCAGTTCATCATCATCTCCCTGCGGAACAACATGTTTGAGATTGCAGACAGATTAATTGGGATTTATAAAACCCAGAACACCACCAAAAGTGTGGCCACCAACCCCAAAATCCTGGCTGTGAAAGGACTGGAGGAACTTCGCCCCCCTGGGTGCAGCGTAGCCCAAAAATAGAGAGGAAACAACTTCCAGCCCCTTGGCTGCTGTTTATTTTTTCTGATCTCATTTTATATTGTAGACTTTGTTTTGTTTTGTAAATTCTGAATAAATTTTATAAAAAAATTATATTAACATAAACCCAGCCTCAAAAAAAAACCCCCCACTTTTTGAATGTAGTGTAAAAATTGAGGAAGGGGAAGTGTAAACTGATGAAAATAAAGAGTGCATCAGGTTCACCAGGGGCAGGGGCAGCACCAGACACAGACACCAATTAAAGGAATCAGTGTGATTTACTAAAATGCAAAACTGCTGAGAGCTGCAGGAGAAGCTCAGCAAGGTACCCGAGCTTTTGGCACAGAATTCCAGGAGGGAAAGCTCAGCAATGCACCCGAGCTTTAGCACAGAATTCGGGAGGATGTTAAAGGCTGAAGTCCACAGCTCTGGATCAAGACAAATCGTGCTTCTCCTCACCTTAATTGGACCAGAACTTCAGTTCAGAGGAAATCCATGCAAAAGACAAAAGGAAGGATATGGAAACAGAGCAAGTGAAAAGCTTGAACAGTGCAGCTTTTGAGTAGAAATTAGAAAGAATGCTGGATTGCTGCACCAGGTTTCCAATCTAACCGAAGTAGTCGGGACGGATTCTCCTGCACCACTCCCTGGGCAGGGCAGAAGTGTAGCACAGCCCTCGCACTCTGTCCTGCAGGTACGTGCAGGAATCCTGAGAAACCTGCAGCAGGGATTTCCAGAGATCTGCCAGAGGAGCAGAGATGGCTCTAGATGAGATTTCCTTGTGCCAGAGCAACAGAACTGAGCTCAGGATCAGCAGGAGAACGCTTGGGTCAGTGAAAGCAGCCCAGAGTGCAGACGCTGCTGTTTGCTCTCGAGAGCACTGGCTTTTGTGAGCCAGGCGTAGCTTTGGAGCGTGGATCTTGTGGAGCTGCCCGAATTCAGTTCTGGACGTGTCCTGCAGCACCTTCTCCATGCTTGGATGGATCTCCACGGGTTCAGGCTCCGGGAGCTGCTTCTGCCTGAGAGCTTGGAGCCGCAGCTGCAGCCCCTGCAGCTTCTCCAGGAAAAGCAGCGGAGACTCCTCCTGCTGAAGGGCTGCGAGCAGCTCCTTTAACTCATTCTCTTCCTGCTTCAGGTTTTCCACTTCCTCGATGAGGGGATCGTATTTCTCCGAAACGCAGCTCTCCAGTTCATCCAGTGCGCTCAGCAGAGCTGCTTTCTTTTGCTCCAAGGCATCACCAAGTTCCTTAAAATACTGCAGCACAGCTTGCCTGTCGCTCTGCAGGGCGCTCTGGCACCGGGCCTTGTGCTGCTGCAGCCTCTCGGAGCACGAGAACACCTTGGATTGGGATCGATCCGTCAGCTCCTCCAGGAGCTGGCCCGAAGCCTCCCTGGCTCTCCCGCAGGCGCTCTGGAGATCATCGATGGGGTGTCTGCGGTGCGTGCCGATGGTGATGCACTGCCCGCACACCAGCCGCGCTCCTGCAGGCAGTAAATGTTCAGCGGCTGCCGGGGGTGTGCCCTGCACGTCTCGGCCCCGGCCCCGGCCCCGGCCCGCTCCTCCTGCCGGCACTTCTCGATCACGGCTTTGAGGGCCAAGTTGATGGGCAGCGCCTGGAGCCCCGCAGCGGGCACGGCCACACGAGCCCCGCAGCTGGGACAGCTCAGGCACATCCCGGCCGGGAATCCGTGCGAGGGCTGCAGGAGACCCTGCAGGCACGGCCGGCAGAAGGTGTGCGAGCACGGCAGCACCCGCGGCTCCGAGAAGATGTCACAGCAGATGGCACAGGTCAGCTCCTCCTCCAGCCGCTCCACGGCCTGCCAGGGGCACACACACACACACACACAAAGAAAAAAAAAACAAACCGGGGATTTGTGTCTGCTCACACCTACCCAGCGAGCCACGCATTTCCTGACCGGGAATTCCCTGCCTCCGCACTTGGGGTAGGGGGGTGGAAGAATGGAAGTGAGAACGGTTCAAGGGGCTCAGCAAATTCCAGGTTAATCACACTCAGAGCGTTCTCCTGACCGTATCCCTATCATCCATCTGCAAGCCTTAAAAATCCAGGAAAAGCAGCGGTCTGCCACGAGATACTGCACACAGTGGGAAACAGCAGTAGAGTGGTAAAAGCCAGAACTAGAATTTCTAAATAACCTCAGAGCTATGGAAATTTTCTCCCGCCAGGAGTAACATTTTCAATGTGAACGGAAGTACAGAAGTTTGCTCTCTCCCCCAATGGTTTCAAATGTTATTTTTGTAACATAAAATAGTTGTAAGTGCATTAAGCAGTTACATTTAGAAGCTCTCTCAACAAAGTCCCAACTCGGCAGCCCTCACAGAGAACACCACAATTACTCCCGGGTTACTTTAAGCACGAAACTGAAAATTAACTTTCACTATCCCCCCCTGTATCTTTCGATTCTATAGCCAGGACTAACTCTCCGTCCCTTATAACTCTGCTAAGGTTTCTGGCCATGAGCATTCCGCGTTATGCACCGCTCAGTGCCGGGCAGCGGAGCCAGAGGGAGGAGCACACCTGGACCCGTCCCCTGCAGCTCCGGGGATCGATGGGCGCGAGTAGCCGGGAACGGCTGGAACCTGCCGAGTCACAGCGACGGGGACAGGCTGAAAGACGGGAAAAGCGGCGTCTGCACGGCCCCGAGCCCCGCCGTGCCCGGCCCCTCAGGCTGCGGGGACCTCCCGAGGAGCTCCGCTCGGCGATGGAGCCGCTCCGAGCCCGTCCCGGGTTCCCCTTTCGGCGATGGAGCCGCTCCGAGCCCGTCCCGGGTTCCCCTTTCGGCGATGGAGCCGCTCCGAACCCGTCCCGGGTTCCCCTTTCGGCGATGGAGCCGCTCCGAGCCCGTCCCGGGTTCCCCTTTCGGCGATGGAGCCGCTCCGAGCCCGTCCCGGGTTCCCCTTTCGGCGATGGAGCCGCTCCGAGCCCGTCCCGGGTTCCCCTTTCGGCGATGGAGCCGCTTTCCCCACCCCGCCCGGTGAGAGCCGCGGCCCCGCAGCGCCAATGGCGGGAGAGGGAGCGGAAACGGGCGGAGCTGAGGGAGGGATGGAGGGGGAGAAAGGACGGAACCGAGGGGAGGGATGGAGGGGGAGAAGGGACGGAACCGAGGGGAGGGATGGAGGGGGAGAAGGGACGGAACCGAGGGGAGGGATGGAGGGGGAGAAGGGACGGAACCGAGGGGAGGGATGGAGGGGGAGAAAGGACGGAACCGAGGGGAGGGATGGAGGGGGAGAAAGGACGGAACCGAGGGGAGGGATGGAGGGGGAGAAGGGACGGAACCGAGGGGAGGGATGGAGGGGGAGAAGGGACGGAACCGAGGGGAGGGATGGAGGGGGAGAAGGGACGGAACCCAGCGCCGGGTCGCTCCCTTGGCCGGCAGGAGCGGGAGGAGCTCAGCGGGCAGATCCCTTCCCTCTGGGCCAGGGAATTGTGCGGGACTGGGGGATGGACGGAGGGAGGGATGGATGGATGGATGGATGGATGGACGGACGGACGGATGGATGGATGGACGGACGGACGGACGGACGGATGGATGATGGATGATGGATGGATGGATGATGGATGGATGGATGGATGGATGGATGATGGATGGATGGATGGATGGACGGACGGATGGACGGACGGACGGATGGATGGATGAATGGAGGATGGATGATGGATGATGGATGGATGGATGGATGGACGGACGGACGGATGGATGGACGGATGGACGGATGGATGGACGGAGGGATGGATGGATGGACGGACGGACGGATGGATGATGGATGATGGATGATGGATGGATGGATGGATGGATGTGGATGGATGATGGATGGATGGATGATGGATGGATGGATGGACGGACGGATGGACGGACGGATGGATGGATGAATGGAGGATGGATGATGGATGATGGATGGATGGATGGATGGACGGACGGACGGATGGATGGATGGATGGACGGATGGATGGATGGATGGACGGAGGGATGGATGAGCCCACTCCGTGCACAGGAAGGACACAGAGTGGCAGCCGTGCCTCATTCCCGCTCTGCATCCAGCGTCTGACCCTCATTCCACAATCCATGGAAAAATTCACCCTGAAGGTGGAAAACAGGAGACAAGGAACCTTCTCCCCACTTCCGAGACAGCTGCTGGCCACGGAAATGGAAATGATTTCATCTTTCGCTGAAGCTGCTGGAGACAGCTGAGAGGATTTCCCCAGGGAATGGCTCCCACTGTGAGGGAAGGGCCGGGTGGGATCTGGGGAAGGAATTCCTCCCCGGGAGGGCGGGCAGGCCCAGGGAAGCAGCAGCGAAGGATTTCCCACTTCCCACATTATTCTCTTTTCAGCTGCTCTGCACTGGAGCTACTCTCAGCTGATACAGAGTGAATTCGAAAGAGAAACAAAACCCGAATGTCGAGATGTGAATCATAATCCACCATCATTCCAAACTTCCCTGAACGTGTCTTTAAACTGCTGTGTGGGGAGCGTTGCACACGCAGCTGGGGAGCAGCTGGGATTGCGCTTCAAACAATAAAAACCCTCGAGCTGTAATCACACAAATGACCCCACACCTCACGAGAACCTTGAAGGGAAAACGACAGGAGCACAAAATAAGGGAGCTTTTGACAATAATTCACGATAGACTGAAGAATATTGTAACAAAGAGCAGAAGTTGGTTTTCAGCTGGTTTATGTGCCGAAATGAAGAATTCAAGATGAAGCAGCCGAGAGCCATTGCAGGAATGAAATCTGTGATTAAACTCCTGAGCTGCGCTGCTGGCACCGACCTCCTGCCTTCCCATAAATTCCAACACTTCTGGAACGCTTTTACCAATCCTTGGCATTTCAAATTTCCCAAATTTGGTCCTTTTCTAGTAAGAGCAGCTTTTAGTGCTTTATAGAAATTTTAAACTGAAAGGATTAACATTTTAATGATAATTTTAGGAAAACTTTTCCTCAGCTTTGGGGCACGGCCAAGCAGCAGGATAAATACATGATTTATAATGGACTGACAAGAAAAATGGGAATTATTTGATGGAAATGAAGCTTCCAATGAATTTTCTCCTTTAATCAATTCCAGCCTCAGGAGCAAATTCCTGCCAGGAATTTGGTGACACGCAGAACTGAGGAAATATTTGGAGTTCAAAGTGGCGAAAGGTTTTTGACTTTTAACCTGAAGACGTTTTGAAGTGACTGTGCCAGAGTTTCGTTTTTCTTGGAATCATTTTATTCATTATCTGACCCTAAAAAAAAAAAAAAGGAAACCAAAAATCTCTTTTTTTTTCACCCCCAAAATCTCCTTTTTCCTTCCCAAAAAATCTCCATTTTTCACCCCACATAATCCCCATTTTTTCACCCCAACCCCCCCAAAAAAAACAATTTTTTTTCTTTTTTCCCAAAATCTCCATTTTTCACCCCCAAAATCTCCATTTTTCACCCCAAAACCCTCTCAAAAAAATCTCATTTTTCCCCCCAAAATCTCCTTTTTCCATCCCAAAAATCTCCATTTTTCACCCCAAAACACCCCATTTTTTTCTTTTTTTTTCCCAAAATCTCACTTTTTCACTCCAAAAATCTCCTCGTTCTATGCAGAAATTTGGATTTTTAGCAGCCTGTCCCAGCCCCAAAGCAGAAATTCACAACTGCAAGGAAGATGGGATGAGCTCCATCCAGGGAATGCTGAAAAGCTTCACAAAAATCTGGATTAAAAAATTATCCCAAATTATCCACAAAAAAACCTGGATAATTCCACTTCTCTCAAGAACACCCTTTCCATTCAGATTATTCTTCTTCCCAAATCTTAAAATTCCAGGGTAGATATTTGATTTTTTTTTTCCCCTTAAAATAAAAATTCCCACCTGGCACAGCTGATTTGTGGATTCTTTTTTTTTTTGTACTCTAAATATTTTTCTATTTGCTGCCTTAAACTCAGCTGAAAAGATAATTTTCTACTCCAAAACACGGGATATTTTAATATAAATATAACCTAAAAATACGGCTACATCAGCCAAACTCAGCCATCAGGATTCCCAGAGGAAATTCCTAAATTTTTTTCTGCTTTGCATCCCAAGATTCCAGAACAAATCCCCCTTTTCCCGACAATGTAATTAAAATGCAAATTGGAGAGGATGAAAAAAAAATAAAATAAAATAAAAAATTGCACAAATGAGAACTCCAGTGGTGCCACCCTGTGGAAGATGGAATATTTCAGATTTCTGAATTTCGGTAAAAAAACAGTGACGGGGGAAGAAAATTTTCCCTGTTCATAACCCACCCTAAAAACAAAACAAAAAATAAAATTAAAAAAAAAAAACAGGGGGAAAAGCTGGAACGGCACCAGCTCAAAGGGATTTTCTGGAGCTGTTTTATACCCAGGAAAGCTTCTTTTGGCATGAAATAATTTTTGGTTTCAGACAAATATTTTTTTTGTTTGTTTGTTTGTTTTTTGTTTTTGTTTTTTGGTCACGAATCTCTGTTCTCCTTTTACCCCCAGAGGAAAGTTGGTAAAACAGCAATTTTCTATGCAGAAAAGGGGTTGGAGGGTGAAAATTTTAATTTATTGGTTAGAATTCTCCTTGGGACAACTCCCATCCCATAAAAAGGATTTTATTTCCTTTCTCCATGGATTCCCTGGATCCACAGCCCTGATTTATTGAGTGAATACACTGAGGTCATTAAATGAAATGAAATGAAAAGTGAAAATTCCACTTATTATTATTTCTATATTATTATTATTATTATTATTATTATTATTATTATTATTATTATTATTATTATTATTATTATTATATTTTTAAAACATTTATAGCAAAATACCCCCAGGCTTCCAGCCAGCAACACAAAAACATTTAACAGGTAAAAACCACAGCCCAGAGCCAGTGACTTTAAAAGTCACTTTTTTCCAAATAATCTCAGTGCTTTATGATGAAAAATGCGAATTAATCTCCAAATAATCTGTGTTTTACCATGAAAAATGTGAATATAAATTATATCCAAATAATGTGTGCTTTGTGATGAAAAATGTGAAATAATCTCCTAATAATCTGTGTTTTATGATGAAAAATGTGAATAATAATCTCCAAATAGTCTGTGCTTGAAGAGAAATGTGAATATAAATAATCTCCAAATAATCTATGCTTTATAATGAAAAACGTGAAATAATCTCCAAATAATGTGTTTTGTGACAAAAAATGTGAATGCAAATAAAAATCTCCAAATAATATTTTATGATGCAAAATGTGAATACAAATAACAATCCTCAAATCATATCTGATGATGAAAAATGGGAATATAAATAACAATCTCCAAATAATCTGTGCTTGATGATGCAAAATGTGAATAATAATCTCCAAATAATCTGTGCTTGATGAAAAATGGGAATATAAATAAAAACCTCTGAATGTTTTATGGGGAAAAATGTGAAATAATCTCCAAATAACCTGTGCTTGATGATGCAAAATGTGAATATAAATAACAATAATCTGTGTTTGATGATGCACAATGTGAATATAAATAGTAATCTCTAAATCATCCATGTGTTATGATGAAAAATGTGACTGGAAAATAACAATCTCCAAATAATCTGTGTTCGGTGGTGCACAGTGTGAATATAAATAATAATAACCTGTTTTATGGTGCAAATGTGAATATAAAAATAATCTGTGTTTTATGATGCAAAATGTGAATATAAATAGTAATAACCTGTTTTATGGTGAACAATGTGAATATAAAAATAATCTGTGTTCGGTGGTGCACAGTGTGAATATAAATAGTAATAACCTGTGTTTGATAATGCACAATGTGAATATAAATAAAAATAATGTGTTTTATGATGCACAATGTGAATAGAAATAATAATAACCTGTTTTATGGTGCACAATGTGATATAAATAACAATAATCTGTGTTTTATGGTGCACAATGCAAATATAAACAATAACAACCTGTCTTTGATGATGCAAAATGTCGATATAAATAACAACAATCTGTGTTTGATGGTGCACAGTGTGAATATAAATAACAATAATCTGTGTGTGATGATGTACAATGTGACTATAAATAATAATCTGTTTGATAGTGCACAATGTGAATATAAACAGTAATAACCTGTGTTTGAGTGCAAAGTGTGACTGTAGGTAACAACCTGTGCTTGATGGTGCACAATGTGAAAATAAACAATAACAACAATGTCAGTGTTTGAGTACACAGTGTGACTGTAGGTGATAATCTGATGGTGCACAATGTGAAGATTAATAATAATCTG
The DNA here is from genome assembly GCF_963662255.1 of Cinclus cinclus. NCBI lineage: Eukaryota > Metazoa > Chordata > Aves > Passeriformes > Cinclidae > Cinclus > Cinclus cinclus. The sequence goes on from NC_085055.1 coordinate 1,958,918, forward strand.
TTTGATGGTGCACAATGTGATATAAACAATAACAATCGCAGTGTTTGAGTGCAGTGTGACTGTAGGTAATAATCTGTCTTTTGGTGCACAATGTGAATATAAATAATAACCTGTTTGGTGCTGCACAATGTGATATAAACAGTAACGATGGCGGTGTGTGATGATGCAAAGGGTGACTGTAGGTGATAATCTGATGGTGCACAGTGTGATATAAACAGTAACAATGGCAGTGTATGATGATGCAAAGGGTGACTGTAGGAGATAATCCGATGGTGCACAATGTGATATAAACAGTAACGATGGCGGTGTGTGATGATGCAAAGGGTGACTGTAGGAGATAATCCGATGGTGCACAATGTGATATAAACAGTAACAATGGCAGTGTGTGATGATGCAAAGGGTGACTGTAGGAGATAATCCGATGGTGCACAATGTGAATATAAACAGTAACGATGGCGGTGTGTGATGATGCAAAGGGTGACTGTAGGAGATAATCCGATGGTGCACAATGTGATATAAACAGTAACGATGGCGGTGTGTGATGATGCAAAGGGTGACTGTAGGAAATAATCCGATGGTGCACAGTGTGAATATAAACAGTAACGATGGCGGTGTGTGATGATGCAAAGGGTGACTGTAGGAGATAATCCGATGGTGCACAATGTGATATAAACAGTAACGATGGCGGTGTGTGATGATGCAAAGGGTGACTGTAGGAGATAATCCGATGGTGCACAATGTGATATAAACAGTAACAATGGCAGTGTGTGATGATGCAAAGGGTGACTGTAGGAGATAATCTGATGGTGCACAATGTGAATATAAACAGTAACGATGGCGGTGTGTGATGATGCAAAGGGTGACTGTAGGAGATAATCTGATGGTGCACAATGTGAATATAAACAGTAACGATGGCAGTGTGTGATGATGCAAAGGGTGACTGTAGGTGATAATCTGATGGTGCACAATGTGATATAAACAGTAACGATGGCAGTGTGTGATGATGCAAAGGGTGACTGTAGGTGATAATCTGATGGTGCACAATGTGATATAAACAGTAACGATGGCAGTGTGTGATGATGCAAAGGGTGACTACTCTACAAAGAACCAGCCAGAGCAGCACGTGCACGTTTTCACGTTTTATTTCCCAAGACAGCCTAGCCTGCACTCTACGTGGATAAATTCACAAGCTAGTTTTTCTGCTGCTTCTAGTTTTCAACTTTTAACCATGTTTCTGATGACAAGGAATGCTGCAAAAATACTCTAGTCCAACAAGGAGTTATGATCACAAAATAATCTTTATCCTGCTACCGGGGCCCGCAGGGAGCGGGGCGCTCGCGCCGCCTGACCCGGCCTGGGCTTCTGAGTTCTAGCAAATTGTTCTTCATGCAACACTTGTGCTCAGAGGGGAAGGCACAGCATTTCCTACAGTGAGCCACCTTATCAAGAGTTCATCTGGACAAATTTGTAATGTCACCTTGAATTTAGTGTGCACCACCTCACAACTGAGGCACTCTTCCAATTATAAAACTTTTTGTGCAAGTTTTAAAAGTACAAAGTTCGTTTTTTTTTTTCAGTTTTTTTTTTCTCTCTAAAGTGGCTCAAAATAGATTGTTCATGGCTGCCTACATCTAAGATAAAAAGTCTAAAACAATTGGATTAGGCATATTAAAGGTGTTCAAACCATGACTTGATTTGTACATCTATTCACACCTCTTTTTTTCGCTCTTTATTCAGCAGTACATATGCACCAAATTTCATTTTTAGTCGTTTCCATATCATTTTCATAGAAAACAAAGTTTGAAAACAAGTAACATTGAAACACAGCACGGTATCCTACCACAACAGAAACATTTTGGTTACAGGACTCAACGAAATCTAAAAATGAACTATGCTGGAGATTAGCACATGCAAAGGTCTTCATGTTATCTTTGAAAATGAAAAGGATGAGCTTTAATTCCCACATTTTACTGCTTTCTACTATTATGGCAATTTGTGTACTGCAACACAGTCTCGTCTGAAGGGAAATGGATGATTTCTTTTTTTTGTTTGTTTTCTTCTCGTTTGTTTTTTTTTTTTCCATGCAGAAATCTACAAATTAGTTTTGATGATATGGAAAAGCTTTTCATAACATCAAACATTCATCTGGTGCAAATGCACAGGGAAGCCTTCCTGAAATTCTGACTTTACAAACAACTAAGAAGCCGTAACAGGAAAAGAAATTAAAAAGAATTGAAAGAAAAAAAAAAATAAGGGGGGGGGGGGGAATCTAAACAAAAAGAAAACAAAAAAAAAGGGGGGGGGGCGGAAAATAGAAAAGAGGAAAACACAGGCTGCAGGAGTAAACCAGAGTCTGCTGCTAAACCGGTCTGGGTGTGTCCAGTGTGGTGAACACGGCTGAACTCACGGGTGGTTTGGGGTTCCTCAGCCCCTGGAGGCCACTCAAGCTCGCACTCGTGCACAGACACAGCACAAGCACTTGGCTCTCACACTCACTGCCCCGGGCTGGCACAGACACACACACAGACAGACACACAGACACACACACAGACAGACACACACACACACACAGAGACACACACACACACAGACACACACACACAGACACACACACACAGACACACACAGACAGACACACAGACACACACACAGACAGACACACACACACACACACACACACACAGACACACACACACAGAGACACACACACAGAGACACACACACACAGACACACACACACAGAGACACACACACAGAGACACACACACACAGACACACACACACACACAGACACACACACACACACAGAGACACACACACACAGACACACACACACACACAGACACACACACACACACAGAGACACACACACAGAGACACACACACACAGACACACACACACACAGACACACACACACACACAGACACACACACACACACAGACACACACACACACACAGACACACACACACACACAGAGACACACACACAGAGACACACACACACAGACACACACAGACAGACACACACACACAGACAGACACACACACACACACAGACACACACACACACACAGACACACACACACACACAGAGACACACACACACACAGAGACACACACACAGAGACACACACACACACAGACACACACACACACACAGACACACACACACACACACTCACTCACTGCACCAGGCTGGCACAGACACACACACACAGACACACAGACACACGCACAGACACAGACACACGGACACTCACTCAGTGCCCTGGGCTGGCACACACAGACAGACACACAGACACTCACTCAGTGCCCCGGGCTGGCACACACAGACAGACACACAGACACTCACTCAGTGCCCCGGGCTGGCACAGACACACACACAGACAGACACACAGACACTCACTCAGTGCCCCGGGCTGGCACACACAGACAGACACACAGACACTCACTCAGTGCCCCGGGCTGGCACACACAGACAGACACACAGACACTCACTCAGTGCCCCGGGCTGGCACAGACACACACACAGACAGACACACAGACACTCACTCAGTGCCCCGGGCTGGCACAGACACACACACAGACAGACACACAGACACTCACTCAGTGCCCCGGGCTGGCACAGACACACACACAGACAGACACACAGACACTCACTCAGTGCCCCGGGCTGGCACAGACACACACACAGACAGACACACAGACACTCACTCAGTGCCCCGGGCTGGCACAGACACACACACAGACAGACACACAGACACTCACTCAGTGCCCCGGGCTGGCACAGACACACACACAGACAGACACACAGACACTCACTCAGTGCCCCGGGCTGGCCGCTCGCTGCGGGGCTGCAGAGCAAGGCCCGGCTGCTCCCCGTGCTCTGGGCATCCCGCTTGCTCTGATGCTTCTGAGGCTGATGGTGACAGTTCTGCGGCCCCCCGCAGCTCCAGGAGGTCGGTGTTCCTTCTCAGGCACTCAAGATCTGTGACCTGTAGCCCTTTTTTTCTTTGAACAATCTAAAGAAGCATTCAGTGTGAAGTTTGTCATTACATTTTGCCACTCATTCTCACTCGCACCCACTCGCCATCTTGACTTCATTTGGGCTTTTCTGTGATTCCAAATGAAATCTTCACATTTTACTTTCCCGATTTAATGCAGCAGCGGATCCCATGAGCCGAGATTGATGGATCAAACATTTTTTTTTTTTTTTTATTCAGTGCTGCATTGTACCTAAACCTCCAAAGCACCGCTCTAAAACTGGAACCCTTCTGCTGGTACGTTGGCAGATGAATTGAAACCAAACGTTCCGCCTTGGATTGCTTCTGGAACAAGGCTTGGATCTTCATCAATCTGGAATGCAACGGGAGCACGGTGAGCAGGGACACAACAAAGCCCCATCCTCAGGAGCTGGGCAACCCCAAAGGCAGCTCTGTTCACCTCCCTGCACCAGCCCTGCTGTCCCTCCCCAAATTTAGGGAGAGCACCGAAGCGAAGCGATTTAAACCCAAGTGGTTTGGTTCTTGTTTCTCAAGGAATGTTACACGGCACCCCAAACCCTCTTGTCTCAACAATTTCCTCTCCTGGAAAACCTCCTGGCAGTCTCAGAAACTGTCTCAGTTCTTAGGAGACCAGCAGCACCACTAAACCCAAACTGTGGTTCCCAAACTGACAGTGGATTCAATTCCAATTCAATTCCAATTCAATTCCAAGTCCAGCTGTAAATGCTGAAGTTGAGTTGCTAAACAAGACTTGGATCTTATAATTCACATCCAAGTGAAACTCCAGCACAAAATCATCTTGCAAGTGAATGCAGCTGAACCTCTGCACTTCTTCAGGCCAGCAGAAAACTCTCCCTGCATGGCCCAGACTGCCAGGGCTGCACTTCCCCTCTCTGCAATGAATTCCTGAGATTGGAAGTGCACCAAAAAAAAAAAAAAAAAAATTGAAAATCAACCTTTGATTTATCTTCCACGTTTGAAATGGAACAACACTCCTGATCAGCACATTCCAACCCCTGGAATTCTCCAAATATTCCAACTGTTTTGTTGCTTAAGCAGCAGCCTCAGCCCTGGAGTCAGCAGGGAGCTTATCAAATGGGAAACGTCAGGCTGAGAGTTAAGGGAACTATTCACAGCCTGGGATTTTAATCCCTGGAGATGAGGCTTAGATTAGGCATCAGATCTTCTTTAATGCTTCATCATGAGCAATGGCAGGACGTGCAAGAGGTTCAAAAAGGGCTCGTTCTGCCCCGAGCCCAGCAAGTGCCACAGAGCAGATGAATAAATGGAAACAAGGAGCACACTGCAGGGAACTGCACTCACATCATCTGAGGAGAAGAACTGATCAATGATCTCATAAGCCAGTTTGTAGATGTCTTCATTTTCATGGTTTTGGAGCTGTTCAATTTTCTCCAGGCCTGCAAGAAACGCACAAGAGAGCTCAGAACACCAAATTCAGGCCAAACAAGTTCCAACAAAGAAATTAAAAATACATCTGGGAACAGAGTTATGAATAATCTGGTTATGAATAAGATGCTGTTAAACCCACCTGGCATATTTATATGTATTTTACACAAATAAACAGATGTTCAGGACATAGAAATCATCTGGAAGCTCTGACAAGCAGAGTTTTGGCACAAACATTTCTCCCCTCCCAGCCATCATTAATCTTTCTGCCCTCCCTCATGGTTTGGTATTTTGGAGATGATTCTACTCCATGTTAACAAATCCCACAGGTTTTTACCTGTGCCCAAATTTAATATCACTGTTCTTTCATGCCTGAAAAGTTTCAGTCAACTCAAACCACAACCAACACTGAGAAAGTCTCAAAGCCATGAAGAAATTCAAGTTATTACGTTTTTACAACCATTGTATGCAGAATTCTTTTTTTTCCAAGTTCACCTGGACATGGCTTGTGCACAATTAAGGTAAGTACATCCACACTGACTAATTTAGTTTCTGTTAATTAGACTGATTTGTCTAATATGCAGACTGTTACAAAATTACCAGCTAATGAACTTCACTGCCATTATCCTGCTCCTCCATATTTTATTTGATCATAAACTTAGGAAAAGCTGTGGATATTTACCTGACAGGCATGAAAAGGATGCTTTAAAAATGGATTTGCTTAAAATACCTTTGCCAACATTAAACCCAGCACAAGCAGGATGCCAAAGCAGCAATCCCTGGAGAAGTTGTTAACATTTTACTCTTCCTACCTCCACACTCCTCTATAAGGTTGGCTATGGTTTCTGCTTCCTCTTCAGCCATTTTTAATATATTACTTAGTCCATCCAGAACCACCTGCACAACTTGTGCATCTTTTACTGTCAGCAAATTGCAAAAGGGAGGAATTACATTTTGTTGAATTAAGTAAGCCACCTGAGGGGGGAAAAGCCAAGAGTTACAGCAGGAATGTGGCAGCAGCACAAGCAAGTCCAAATTCTCAGTGTCACCCACCCAGCCCAGAGCATTCTGCAGTGGCCACTTCAGGAATCCCTCTTTGGAAGGTTCAGAGGTAACATTTGGGTGTTAAACTACGAATAGATTTGAGATTTGTGACACCCAGGGAGTGAACACTCTGAATTTTTCAGTGTAGATAAGGAGTTTCAACCTCAGCACCCCAACCCTGCCACAAATCTCCCTCTGGGCTTACAAGAGACTTGTGTGCTCAGTGGTTCCTGTCCTTTCAATTATCACATCCTTGGGGCTTGGGCAAAAAGGTAACAAGAAATGTGGAATGTTTGAGAAGCCCATCAGAGCCTGACTGAAGTCACCCACCCCAGCAGAGCTTCCATCCAAACCCCCAGGGACACCCCTGGGTCTCAGGTGACCCCGGGGACAAGGGAAGGGCACTCTAAAACCCCACGTGGAGGAGGGAAAGTCACTGAGCAGTGAGGAACAGAGACATCCACAGCCCAGCACTTCCCCACACAGCAAATGCAAGTTTGGTTTTCTCAAAGCTGGGCTCACCTGGTCTTTTCTTCCACTGATTGTTAAGTTGCTTATTGCCCAAGCAGCTTCTTTCTGAGTCCCAAAATCCCCCTGAGAGCACAAGCAGAGACAGAAGAGTCACTGCAGGGTTTATACGAGGCAGGATTCCCACAAAAGCTGCATTTGTTACAGTCCCCTCTGCATGGGGCCACTGTAGCAGTTCTCAGTGAGAGTAACAAATCAATCCCTTCCCTACAACCCGCCTTTGCAATTGTTCTTCCAAGGGAAAGAATTTAATTTACATGACAGCACACCAGAGCTGCACCCTGGCACTCCTTCTCAGCAGCTGTCAGATCCTGCAGGGACAGCTGGGATAAAGCTCTGCCCATGCTGCAGCTGGAAAAGTCTCCACACTTTTTTCCCAGATCAATAAATTGGCAATTAACAGAGCTGTTTGTGTCATTTGTCTTTTCCCTTAGAGAATCCCCACATGCTTTTAGCTGCTCCTTCTTTTCTGCCACAGCAGATCCTTGGCAGCACACAGTGCTTTGGGAAGGCACTTTTTAAAAAACACCAACACCCAACAGCTGGAAACTGCAGGATTTGAAGCCCCAACACCAACCCTTGGGATCTGACCTTATCTAGAAGATGGATTATCATTGGAACAAGGTTTGCATCTATTACTGCCTGAACCTGCTGCTGGTTTCCTGCAGTGATGTTAGATAGGAACCACACTGCTTCCTGCAAAATAAAACATCAGCCATTAGTCCACAGGAGGATTCTGCAGCACTCATGTCCACTGCAACTGGCCAGCCCTGAACACAACCAGGCACTCAGCCTTGCTGCTGCAGAGGTGAATTCTTGCTGAGACAAACCCAAGGGACAATCTCACTTAGGAGACCAAACACTTCAAATTAAAAACAAAAATTCTTTGGAGACAGAAAACGAGCAAATGAGCAGTTCTGATTGCCTGATAAATCCTGTATTGCACATATGGCAGTGCAGGAGGCCGCTCTTCACCTCCTTCCCAAGGTCTCTTCTGAGCTTCATTGTTAATTAAACACTGGACTTTTAACAATGCTCTGAAGTTTATGACTCTTTATGCCCACTCTGTCTCCTCCCAGGCAGTATTTTGCCTAGGAAAGCAAGAACAAATCCCTTCTCTAGCAGCCCCTCCCCGAATTAAATTCAGAGCCCTCACCTCCCTTTTAGAGTGGGAATCTACACTTTAATCAAGATGTAACAGTTTTAAATATAATTGTAAGTACATTCTGAATATCAACCTCTTCAAACCCCACAGCTGATGAAGATTTCTCCCTTCTTAGAAACTCTCCACCATTCAATTCCCTTCTCAACCTCCCTGAAGGAGAACTTCTTTAGCTGAGAATTTCTCTCAAAGTAGGATACACCAAGGTTCATGTTTCACTCACTGACTCTCTGAGATCAGATCACAGGATCTCTGGTGACCCTGGCAGAGATTTGGGCTGCCTGGGGCTCTCCTGGTGGGCATTTTTGGGGCTTTAATCACAGGCAGTGTTGCAGAGGGGCCCCGGAGGTGCCCAACACGCCTCAGATGCACTCCTGGCTCAGCACTGCCATCAGTGCCCCCACGAGAGCCCCCTCACATCACATCACATCACATCCCACCACATCAATCACACACTCCCCAGACACCCCCAGACCTGCCTCCATCCCCTCCCTCACACACACACTCCATCCTAACACACCCAATTAGCTCTGTGTCATCACTTCCAAGAGAGTCAGTTTAATTAAGGTGACATTTCACATATTGACAACCCCCAACTTTTAAGTCAACAGATTTCTGAGAGAAACCCTTGATTTCCTATATGGACATTCCTGTCAAGCAGCTCCTAAGACACTTCCCTGTGGATATTCATTCCAGAAAAAAAAAAATACAAAAAAATCAGTATTTGCTGAAATTTGCCACACACTGGTGGAAGGAATCAATTATTCACATATTCACCACACTGCACAAGGTGGAACCCAAGCTCAGTTAAACAGAAAACTTACCAATCAGGTAAAATCCCTTTTCATTTTGTTGCTCACCTTATTAATTTTTTCTTTGGGATGTGTCAGAAGTGCTGGGAAATGTGAGAGAGCTTCACAGTTGAGGACTACCTGTGTCTGCTCATCGGTGCCAGTGACAATGTTCCCCACAGCTCTCAGTGCAGCCGTCTGAAAACAAAACATTTCCTCTCAAAACAACATTTCTTCAGCAAGGCTGAGCACCTAAAAGGTTTTATGCAAATGTTGCAGCACACAGGGAAAAAAAAATCAATTTTTTAAAAATTTGTGTTTTAAAATTCAGTTTTATTTTTTCAATCGAGCTAGAAAAATGAAAGAAAAATGAAATTTTCTTGGGGGTCACGTGCTCTGTGTGATCCAAACTCACCTGGACTTTGACTTCCTGGTGGCTGAGGAGAGGAACCAAGTGAGGGACAATTCCAGAGTCTATCACCATCTGGATCTGCTCATTGCCAGCATCCGTGAGATAGGAGAGGGCCCAGACTGTATCTACCAATATCTGACAGGAAAAAACAGCAGCTCCACAATCATGGACATTGCTGGGTAAGTTTCCCATTAATCTGAGTTCATGTAACAGTTTAAACAGCAGGAAATGTCAGCATTTCAATTGACAGCTTGCAAAAATACTGAGTGAGTTGTTTGAGCTGAGAGCTCTTGAATGGCTCACCCATAGAGGCATTTCAAAAACTCAAATAAACTGCATTTCACCTCCTTAGAGGTGAGAAATTACATCACACCGTTACTGTAAGAAAAGTTAATATAGATATATTTTTTTGCAGAGCACTGCTGCCACTAAACCAGCTACAATGCAAAGAATCAATCTTAAATTCTGCTTCATGTTCAGACAAAAAGCTGATTTATAATTTCAGTAAAGTTTTGCTCATTTACTTCTCTATTAAATAATTTCATATTTAACACACCTCAGAAGTTACATCTAACCCTGACATTTCACATGGGCAGACACTGGCTTTTTTTTCATTCACACTGATTTGCATTACAAATTTAAGTGCTAGCCAAAAAATTTCCTGTATTTCTCTGTGACTCAATGCTCACAGAAATATAAATAAAATGCAGTTTTATACAAATACAAAGTTTGTATTTGTAAAGTTTAAATTAAAGTATAAAGTTTATAAAAATAAGTGCAGGGAAAGTACATGCAAATAAACACTTGCAAAGCCAGAAATAGCAAGGAAAAAACATCACTATTTGAAAATAACATCAATATTTTAAAATAAGCATTTAGTAGCCAGCCGAAGAATCAAGGGGAACATCACAGATTTTAATTATTTGGTATTTCAGCTAACAAACTACTTGAGTATTTTAAGAAAACTAGACTTCTGCTAAAGCAGGAGCTGAAGTGGCTGTAAGAGGGGTCACTCACATTTACATCCGTGTGGTGAATTAGAACACAGAGCGCTGGCAGGATCTGAGGGGGAACAAACACCTGGGGTTATTCAGAAAGCAGCCAAACCCCAGCAGGAACCCAACCCCACTGCACATCAATCCCATCACCCAATTCCCATCTTCCCACCACCATCCCCATCCCACTCCCAATCCCCCACATTCCCATCTCCAATTCCCTAATCCCCATCCCCATTCCCCATTCCCATCTCCCATCTAACCCTAACCCATCACCCATCCCCATCTCCCAATCCCCATTCCCCACTCCCAATCTCATCCCCAATCCCCCCACATTCCCCACTCCCCCATTCCCCATTCCCATCCCCCATTCCCATCCCCCATTCCCATTCCCCATCACCTCCTGGATGGTCTCCATGGGGGGAGGGGGGTCCTTGTGGCGGCACAGGTTCACCATGACCCAGGTGACATTCCTGAGGAAGGTGATGGGGATGGAGGGGCTGATGAAGGACAGCAGAGGCTTCACCACTCCAAGGCTAATGACATAATCCCTGCACTGGGGTCCATCACCTGGGGGCACAAGCAGAGGAGTGTTATCACAAACCCTCCCATGGTGGAGAGATTTTAACACAAACCCTCCCATCCTGTACACACTTCAGCACAAACCCTCCCATCCTGTACACACTTCAACACAAACCCTCCCATCCTTTACACACTTCAGCACAAACCCTCCCATCCTGTACACACTTCAGCACAAACCCTCCCATCCTGTACACACTTCAGCACAAACCCTCCCATCCTTTACACACTTCAGCACAAACCCTCCCATCCTGTACACACTTCAGCACAAACCCTCCCATCCTTTACACACTTCAACACAAACCCTCCCATCCTTTACACACTTCAACACAAACCCTCCCATCCTTTACACACTTCAGCACAAACCCTCCCATCCTGTACACACTTCAACACAAACCCTCCCATCCTTTACACACTTCAACACAAACCCTCCCATCCTTTACACACTTCAGCACAAACCCTCCCATCCTGTACACACTTCAGCACAAACCCTCCCATCCTTTACACACTTCAGCACAAACCCTCCCATCCTGTACACACTTCAACACAAACCCTCCCATCCTTTACACACTTCAGCACAAACCCTCCCATCCTTTACACACTTCAACACAAACCCTCCCATCCTTTACACACTTCAGCACAAACCCTCCCATCCTTTACACACTTCAGCACAAACCCTCCCATCCTGTACACACTTCAGCACAAACCCTCCCATCCTGTACACACTTCAGCACAAACCCTCCCATCTTTTACACACTTCAACACAAACCCTCCCATCCTTTACACACTTCAGCACAAACCCTCCCATCCTGTACACACTTCAGCACAAACCCTCCCATCTTTTACACACTTCAACACAAACCCTCCCATCCTGTACACACTTCAGCACAAACCCTCCCATCTTTTACACACTTCAACACAAACCCTCCCATCCTTTACACACTTCAACACAAACCCTCCCATCCTTTACACACTTCAGCACAAACCCTCCCATCCTGTACACACTTCAGCACAAACCCTCCCATCCTGTACACACTTCAGCACAAACCCTCCCATCCTGTACACACTTCAGCACAAACCCTCCCATCCTGTACACACTTCAGCACAAACCCTCCCATCCTTTACACACTTCAACACAAACCCTCCCATCCTTTACACACTTCAGCACAAACCCTCCCATCCTGTACACACTTCAGCACAAACCCTCCCATCTTTTACACACTTCAACACAAACCCTCCCATCCTTTACACACTTCAGCACAAACCCTCCCATCCTGTACACACTTCAGCACAAACCCTCCCATCCTGTACACACTTCAGCACAAACCCTCCCATCTTTTACACACTTCAACACAAACCCTCCCATCCTTTACACACTTCAGCACAAACCCTCCCATCCTTTACACACTTCAGCACAAACCCTCCCATCCTTTACACACTTCAACACAAACCCTCCCATCCTGTACACACTTCAGCACAAACCCTCCCATCCTTTACACACTTCAACACAAACCCTCCCATCCTTTCCAGATTTATGGTGGTGGGATAAGGAAAGGGGTGCCAGACAACACCAAGAACAGTGAGAGCCCTGAAGATTCCCTGACAAAATTGCCAGACAATTGCCAGAGGTTGGTGATGGCAGGAGGAGCAATAATTAATTACAACTAATTAATAAAACATCCCCAGAGGTGAGGAACACCCACCTATGATATTGCCTAGAGCCCACACTGCTTGCTCACAAACATTTTGATGAGGTGAATGCAGCAGTCTCAGGAAAAGCGGCACAGCATCTGAAAAATGAAAAATAAAAATCAACAAATAAAACCCCCAGGGAAATGGTTAAAAAATGCATCTCAAAAGAGCAAATAATTCACAGAATTAACGCTCACATATTTTTTTTTTCCTGTTAAGAAGTGGTGAAATCTTCACTAATTTCCCAGGTGATATTAAAATAAAACACTGCAATAATTCTTCCTTTGCTGCATATTCTTACAGAGCCTGCACCTGAGAACATTAAACCCTTGACATTTCATTTGTTTGCAAGTCTTGAGTTCACTGGAGCTTGTCAAGATCCAAATTTAGTTGCATTTATTGAATTCAGGAATTCTCTGCTAAGTTATGCACCAGACCCAAGTGCAAAGCAACAACAAAGCCCAAACTGTGCCATTCAAATGGAGCAGCTGGAGAATAAACGGGAATGGAGTGGGAATTCAGGAATGGGGCAGGAAAGGAATCCACATTTCCATAACTGATCCTGTTTTGTTCTTCCCGAGCACTGGGGTGCTTGCTTAGTCTCTAAGGAATCCATTTGCTTCATACATTTCAAGGGAAAAGTGAAATTTTTAGTTAGTTTTTTTATTAATATAAACCGTGTGTTTACCAGAGAAACAACAAATCGGCAGGATTCTCATTTCCTGCTAAATAAAGGTATTTACAGTGTCTGTATGCAAGGAGAAAAAACATCTCCAGCAAGGAGATTAATAAATGTTTATGGAGAAATGACAACAGACCATGCTTTTAATTGAAATAAATCATAATTTCAAATGTCACAGCTACTGAACTGACTAACAGAGTGCAACACAGACCTACAGAAATCACTGAAAAAGTGCTCAATCCATTGATAAAATCGATTTAGTGTTCTAAATCAGGGGTGGGATAGATTATCTATTAATTAGATTTCCCAAAGAAAACTCAGGTTGCAACTAGGAAAGGAAGAAGACTGAGAAAAAGGTAAAAATATCACCAGAGATAAATCCTATAAAGGTGAAAATCAAATTATATCAAAGTTCACAGGCTCTTAACCCTGAGTTTGCAAAAAGAAAAAAAAAAATCTTACAGCCAATCTAAGTTTCGTGTACTTTTTTCCTAAATTTTAGGAAAAATTCTGAATTTCAATGTATCTTTGATTCTTCAAGAAGCTCTGGTTTATTAAAAACTCTGTCCACTTAGTTTTGATTCAGCAACAGAAGCTCTGCTTCATGACATGCCTGGAATCCAGAACAAAGTTTGCTTTTCCTGGCACCTCAGATTCCAACAACAATTCCATGTTTCAGATGCCTCGAAATAAGGACAGGTTTTTAAATTCAACTTGATTTTGGAAGAGTTCTGGTCCATGAATATTATTCCCTCTTCACCCTTTTCAGAAGGGTTGTTTGTGTTTATTTCAAGTTTTTTGGTGGGATTTTTTTTTTTTTTGAAGTTTGAAAACTGGAAACCGGCAGGTAACAACTCTAAGATACTTTGAGTTTCCAGCTCATCATTAGGAAAAACACAAGTGGGTTTAAACCCTGAGAAAATGAAGCCAAAACCAGGTGGGGCTTTGACTGATCCCAAGCAAATCCCAGAAGGGGATGGAAGCAAATGCAGCCTGCAGGACTCACTGGATTGAACGACAGCCTGGGTTTGTTCTGAGGTCCCAGAGGCAATGTTTGTCAAAGCCCACGCAGCTTCAAACTGCAAGGAAGGACTGCAGAGGAAGAAAAAGCACAGCAGTTATTAATTCAGATTAGTGACACAGCAGCTGAGCAGCAAGAAGGGCTGCAGTATTTTGAATTTTGGCAATACTCACTTGTCATCTCTTTCAAGGCAGTGCACTAAGATTGGTAAAATTCCTGATTTTATTAGGTCATCGATGGGTGGATTACGGTCACTGGACAGCAGCTTCCTGTGCAGGGAAATGGGAAAAAAAACTTAAAAAAAACCCCCAAATTACAGACAAATCCTGCCTGGAAGGAGCAGGGAGCTGTTAAACCCAGCTTTCCCCTCCAAAAGGGATCAGTGCTGCCACTGGTGCAGCACAGTAAAGGCTTCCTGTGTTGAGTTTGGCAGCCCCAACAACCAAATTGCTGCCCCAGTGTTTCTCTCCTCCTCCCAAAGACCCACAGGATTTGTTTCCTCCTCTCTAAGTGAAAATAATCCCCCAAGTGAAATGACTGAGCCACTGGAAAAGCAAAGCCATCACATCCACTGGCCATTTCATTCCATGTTTTCTCCCCTCTTGAAGTTTACCATCAATCAGGAAAATAAAAGATCAGAGTTACTGAGCTCCAACTCCTACAGCTTCTTCCTTCTGCACTCAGCTCCTTCTGCACTTAAAGACTTTACAGTCCTTTAAAGTGTGCATTTTACTCTGTCAGAAGCATCAGGTTTGCACCAAATAAATCCAGGTATTTACATCTAAAGAAAATCCACACTTCTTAAAAGGTCTGTGTATTCTGATTTCTTTAAACTTCTATTTTCCTTTTAAAAATCAATTAATACAGTTTCACTCAAGCTAGACAATCCTTAAAAACCTGATAAAATAAGAATAAAATCAGGATATTTGAGTAAAGTGTGTTCTTACCTTGCTGCCTGCACAGCACTTAACTGAATACCCTGGTTGTCACTTGAAGCATTCTAAAATAAGAAAAATTAGATTTTTTCACCCATCTGTCATCATGCCGCGAAGAATATAAAAACAATTAAAACAAATAAAAACAATTTAATTGTTTTTACCTGCACTATTGCCTCCAAAGAAGTGTTTTGCTAGAAAACAGAGACAAAAAGCAGTTAGAAATTTAGAAATTCCTGATGTCTTTTAAGTATGAAGAACCAAGAAATTAATGAGAGTTAATTCTTACCACTCTGAAGTCCCCATCTACATCAGAATCTTCACAGATATCTTCATGAGGAACATTCCTTCTCTTTAGGAGATGCTCATCTCTTTTGTTCTTAAAGAGAAAAATCATGGAATATCTTTAAAAACTTAGATTTAGGGCGAGTGGGGGTGTTAAGAAGGGAAGTTTCTGTTTCAAACAATCAGAAATCCACCATCACTGACACTTCAATTTCCAAGGAAAAAAAAAAAAAAAAACCAAACAAACCAAAAACGTTGGAAAGGATTGCACAGAGAAGCTGCACATTTTGGGAATTCCTCCTAAAAAATCCTGCATCCAACTTGTGCTGGAAGCTTGCTGTGCACACATCCCTCAATATTCCAATACCATTTTAACAGGACACAGATTCCCAGATTTTCTCTTCAGCCCAGAGGGAACTAATTCCAGTTGTGATTCCTTTTTTTTCCCAACAATTCCAGTGTTACCTCACACTCCTCCACACTTACTTGTATAGAAATAACCTTCCACTGCAGATGAGCAGGAACAGCTGATTTTCAAAGGAAAAAAAAATTTTTTATAAATCTCTAAAAACCTCTGGAAGTGCATGAATGATTCCCTTAATTAGGTTACAAATAGACTCCTGGTTTTCAGGACAAAAGTTGTGGAACTGACATAACTTCAGAACTTCTGAGTTTTTAACAAAAACTCATATTTTACTGAGTAAGAACAAAGTCAAACCCCATTTGGGGAGAACAATAATATAAACCAAAAGAACAATAATATAAACCAAAAGAACAATAATATAAACCAAAAGAACAATAATGCTGGGCCATCTCACCTTTCTCAACTCCACAACAACTTCATTTCTTTGTCTTCTCATAGTCTGGAAAGAATCAAGATTAAAAAAAAAAAAGTCATAATCTGAATTTAGATCAACTTTAAAAAGTTCTTGTACAACTATTTCAGTTCATGCACTTTAAACAAAACTTTTACACACAGGGTTTAATCTTCATCATCAAAGTAGAAATCTACAGGAAATGGAAATAACTACAATATTCCTGTTACTTCACAGGAAAGCACTCTCCTAAGTCTTTATGTTGAGGAAAAAAAGGAATTAGGAATAAAACCAATGTCTTTTAAAGGGCAAAATGGAAATAGCATTACAAAGACCAAGGTAATCTAACAGTAAAATAACTTTATAAACAAGCTCAAATAAAGAGACCCTGCAGGCAAAGTTGAGATCCAGAACTATTATTTATAAATTAAAACCTTTGACACTCTAAGACTAATTTTTTGGTCATTTTTCTCTACAGCTGCCACGGACAGTATTCAGGAAAGACTCAATTGTAAATACACAGAAATTGGTTTATTGCTGCTTGTGCTACTGCAGTGAAAAGAGAGAAATAAATCATTCTACAGTGAACGAGAACAGCAAAATTCCAAACAATTCCATTTTGATTGTGACAAGCCCAGGGAAAGCTGGAAGTCCCCAGGCACAGGACAGAAGGAAAAGGAACCTCCTGAACAGCAAAGAGATCTGAAGATCAGCAACCAAATCTCACCTGCCAAGCATCATGATTTTTATCAAAAAACAACTCTGAGTTCATCAGATCAAATTTCAGCTGAGCACAAACCTGGAGCTCCTCAAAGGAAGGAGCTACAAGAAAAAATGTTCAAGAAAGGGGAAAAAAGTGGAAAAGAAGGGAGGGTTCCCTGCTGCTTCGGAGGCAGAACTTTGCATGGTCTGAGGGGAAAATCCAGTTTCCTGCTCTGGGAAAGGCAAAGTGCCCAGAGCAGCAAGCTGGGAAGAGCCAGGACAGAGGAGTTCACTGCAATTCCTCCCAGGAATTCCAACCCCTGGAATGCCCAAGCCCCCAGGACAATGGGTGCAGCTCTGAAGAGCAGAGTGAAGGCAGGAATCACCCTCTGGATATTTCCCTGAGCTCCAGGAAAAGCTGATCCACTGCTGGGTCCCACCCTGCACTTCCAGGCTTTGGAAAGATGCTGCAAATTTTCACCTGGCTTAGGTACTGCAGGCTCCTGCTCTCAAATGCTATGGGGAGTTTCTCCAGACTCTACATACCTGGCATATCCAAGAGGAAAAAAGTCATGCGAGGAAAGCCTCTGATAATCAGATTGCAGAACTGTGCCACGCCCCTGATGATCTCACAGGACTTTTAACACTTTCCTAAAGCACAAGCCAATAAAATCAGCGTTCCCACCCAAAAAGCTGCCCTGGGAAAGGGATGGCTCTTCCCAGAGCCCAGGGATGATGACACTGCTGGTCACAGCAAAGCTGGTGCTGACACAGGGACAATCAAGTGGGACCAAAACAAATATTACAAGAGGAAAAAAATAAAAAGCCTCAGATGTGTCATTTAGAAAATTCTTTACTTTAAAAATTCCTATCTGTAAGTGATGAGACTTTAAAGAATCCTCTGCTGGGACAAGAATGCTCTCCCTGCTGCCACAAGCTGAGAGGCCCTTGCCTGAACTGCTGCCTGCACACCTGGGAATCACAAAAGCTTTCACATGAAACACAAGCCACCAGTGAAGTCACTCTTAAGCACAATTTACCAAAACTAAAATCACTCTCTGTGTAAACAGAGCCTGTTGACAGAATAGTTACAGGTCAACCTGGCACCGCTCATCCTGTGAGGAAAAGCACATAAATGAGAAGTGAAGTCAGCTCTGCCATGGGATTCCCCAGTACCACCACCCCTTGCAGAAAGTAAAATGCCAAGCAGAGTCAGGATCAATTGTGCTGCCTTTGGACAACAGCTCAGAGGGCAGGGATGAGGGACGGCGGTGTCTTGGCACGTGGGGAATTCTTCCTTCTGTTCTGGGGGAGATGCGAGCAGTCTGAATCAGCTCCCAGCTCCCACCAACACAGCTGTGAGCAGGAAACCACCCTCGGCACAAGGGCTCTGAAAGCAGAGTTCAGGAGGGCCCTGGGAAGGGCTCCAGTTGAAAAGCAGGCACCGCTGTCAGGAATTCACGTGGCTCTTTCAGTCACTGGATCCTGTTTGTCGTTTGCTACATCAAAAATCAAATGATCCCATCTATTTCTGTCGCCTGTGATGGCCACCTCTCCATCCCCCTTTTTTTCAATTATATTTAGCTTCAGATTTATCATAAGGGCTATTTCTGACCATTAGTCATGACTGAGCCCTTCAGCTTATCATTAAAATCTTGTGTTAGTGATGCCTGCAGGATCCTGAGACATTCTGGGGGTTTTCACAATAACACAAGGAATATTCCAAGCAGCTGGGATCCACCAGCCTGGAATGGGATCCTAAATACACCTGGAATGGGATCCCTGTTCCTTCCCTGAAGCAATCAGGAACTCAGCCTGTGGTCACTCCTGGGTGGCTGTTTTATTTTATTTTTTTTTTCCTTTAAAATATTTTTCTATAAAATACTCCACCCCATTTCCACACCTCCAAGAGGAAGGTCTGACAGCACAGGAGTAACTGCAGAACTCTGGCTGCTCCTCTCATGGCAGGGAAAGGTTTCCAAAGGCACATTGTTTCTGCCGGGGAGCTGCAAAGTCAACAGTTACTGTAAATAACAAATGAGCTGGTTGTGCCATCCTTCCTTCCTTCCTTCCTTCCTTCCTTCCTTCCTTCCTTCCTTCCCTCCCTCCTTCCCTCCTTCCTTCCCAGGAAGCTGCTACCAGCACCAGTGTGGTCTGGGATCCCAAATAAAAACAAAAGACAGCCCACAGGGAACAGACACGTGCAAAGAGACTTTTTCCTCAGCTCTATCCAGTGATTCAGGCCCTACTCCATCCATTATTCCCCTCCTATACAAGTCCTAGCTCCATTCCAGACTGGAGCAATGAAATCTGCTCTCAAGATCACTGATGAAAATGCTCTGGGATCATAAAGCCAACCCGAGATACCTCCAGAAATCACATCTCAGCAGCACTTCCCGCTTCAGAATGAAAATGGGAGTCTGAGTTCCAGATAAAAAAATAAAAACCAGTATGACATTCTGTGTGCTACCAGCCCCATTTTTCCTGGGGAAGCTGTGCATGGCACAGAAAATGCCTTAAACAAATATCTCAGTATCATTTCAAAGTGACAAGATGGATGAGCTTCACCACAGAACTCCAAGTCAGCTTAAAGGAACCTATTTTTATCTCACTGAGTGAAATTCCTGCTCTCCTTCAGTTCTTCCGTATTTAATCCCAAGCAGACTATTTTGTGTGGGATACAGAAAGGGTTGAAAAGCTTCAAAGTACCTGCAATATTCAACATATCTCACAGCACCACCTTCCATTCACTCCCCTGGAGCCTCCTTGGTGTTCTCAAATACATTGGGATTTTTAAAGTCCAGTGAAGGATGCTGGCAACTCTTAAAATCCTGACATTACTGATCTTCAAGCATCTGGATGCAATGGCTGCTCCAAAATTAGTTTTGAAGTGCTCTGCATCACGGAATTATCATCATTTCCCTTCATGCATCTCTCAGTTGCAGAGCAGAAATCTCTATTTAACACCTCTCCTGTGCTGGCACTGTTCAAGCAATCCTTAATCTCCTGCCCAGCAACACAGGTGAAGAAGGATCCAGCAGATTCTTCCAGGATTTACAGAGAAATAAAATGCAGGAGATATTTTTTATTACATTAAAAAAAAAACCAAAACCCAAAAAACTAAATGTCAGTCAGATTGCAATGCAGCAGCAGGGAGCAATCATCAAGAGAAAATGAAATGTTGAATCACCAGGTGACAGAAAATGAAGCAAATTAAACACCCCAAAACTCTGCAAACCTTCCCCAATCAAGACCCCTAAATGCAGACTAAAAAGGCATTATTTAAACTCAAATTGTTCCTACAACTCCAGCACAGACACAACGAACAATTTGCACTTATCTGGCCTTTGGATAGTGAAGATCTGGTATTTAATTCCAAGATCTGTGGTATTGCCATTAAAAATAAAGCTTGGCTAGTATGTCAGCACAGCCATCCCCACAACAAACAATAAAATTTCTTTGTCATCCAAGGGAGGGGAAAAAAAAAAAAAAAGCCCAAGTAAAACCTGTTCCTCACTGAAGACACAAGATGAAAAAAAAGTCACCTTACCCAGCCCCCTAATGGAAAACTATTTGCATAATTTAATAGCAGAGTCCAGATAAGCCCTTCCTCAAGTGAGATTTTGGGGTTGGAGGTTAGAGAGAAAAACTTCTGGCCACTTGTGCAGTTTTTAAGGCTCTTCTTTGTGCTGAACCAATTCTATTTTCCCCCACAGCTCTAAAATCCTGAAGACCCTAAAAAAAATGTTGCAAGCATTGACCAGAAATCTTAAATTCCCCTGAGAGATGCTGCCCCAGCTACAAATCACTGCTGCCCCAGCACAAACTCTCCCACTATAAAAAACTTCATTACACCGTGTATTCCTTGGAGCAGAATTCAGGGAATGCTTGGAGATTTGTGGTGCCAGTGAATCCCTCTATTCCCAGTGCCACCACCAATCTGTCATCTCCAAACACATGGCAGCAATTATTCACGAGTGCCAGTGCAGGAAACGTTCACCCAAGACTTCAGCACATGAAGGAATTTTGTTAAATATCTTATTTAAAACAGGTGCTTGTGTTGGGGTTTGCTTTCTTTTTTTGTTTGTTTTTTTCTCCTTTCTTTCCAGGCCAGAATTTGTATTTTTAGAAGCATATTGGGGAAAAAGATAATTTAAAATTCGACTTGAACTTAAGTATCCAAAAAGGTGAATAATGTTTGGTACTTTAAGGGATGAAATGTAGGAAATTCCCTAATTTTGGTCAGAAATAGAAGAACTTCCTGTGAATATGTAAAACCTGGAAGGCAAGGACAATGTGACAGGAACTGCTGGCACTCTAACTGTCAATGGGCTGATGTGAGCACATGGAATTAAGAGATAACATTTTTAGGAAGTTTGTAATTCACAACATGGCAACCTTTCATAACCTCTAGAAATCCCTTCATTTGGCATTCACCAAAATTAAGGTGATTTCTTATTTCTCTAAGGGCAAACTGTCATGGAAAATTAAAAATAAAAAAAAAAAGATGGTTTTGTGAAAAACAACCCAGGGCCAACCAGAATTTCAGCAGAGATAAAAAGGGGGAGGAGTGAAGGAGATAAAGATCACATGTTGGCTTCCTCGGTGAAATAAACACACAACTTTCTGCCCAAACAGCCCTAAAAGTTGGAATTTGGAGGTGCCCTGCTCCAGGAGCTTGCTGAGAGTGGGCAGTTCCCTGAGCCTGATGGCCAGTGTGATGTGTGAGCAGTTAATGAGCAGCAAGGACAGCCAGAAGCCTGAGCTATTGTATGAAAAATAGCCCTGCACCGTGGTTATTTTAGGGAGCAGGCGTGTGCTCCAGGATTTGCTGGATAAATGTCACTCTCTAAAATTTAACACGGCCCTGCAGTGGGTTTGGACTGTGGGGAAAAAAAAAAAAGGCGTTTAAGTACCGCAGCAAATAAAAAAAAAAAAAGATTGAAGAGCTTCCCTGCCTTCTGACACACTCACACGTGGTGTTACCTGCATGTGTCCAGCTTGAATCTTCACTGCTTCAGCTCCTTCCCCTTAAAACTCTGCACCAAAGCACCCAAATTCCAGCCTGTGCTTCTCATGAATTCCATTTTTCACTGTAATAGCACATGCTGTGAGCATTCCTAAAGATACCTTCCTACAATTGTCTGTTCAGTGGTAACATAATTTATATAAGAAGAAATTAATATCTAATGCAAGGGGTTACCAATCAACCTCACAGCTCTGTTAGCAAGCAGAGCAATTAATTACTTCCACTCCCAATATAACTGCCAAAAGTTTGGACATAATTGAATAATAAACTGTTTTATTAGTCTAATTGGACATGTCAAAAATCCAGGTGTTAAGACTTCTGGGAAACTTGGCTGATATTTTAATTAATACGGGGACATAAAGGAGTTTTGACTTTTGAAACATTGTAACGCCTTAATACAAAATACTGGAATGTTATGGAAAACGAGGCTAGTAAAAAACAGCCACGAGAACGCTAAAATTCTTGTCCAGAACCCTGTACAGAGAATTTCAAGCTCCGACCAGCACTCCCGGCCGAATGTTTAAAGGTGAGGATTGATACTTAGTTATAAAATTAGACTATTTCCCAAGGAAACCCCAAGTTAATTATGCACCCTGCTGTGTTTAGGAAGCACCTTCACAGCTCAAATAACTGAGCCACCAAAAAGTTCAGCGGCTCTGGGCTACCAGCCAGAACTGCTTCTCAACGATGTGAGCAGAAAACAGAAATACATTAAAAATAAAAAAAAAAAAGGGGGGGGGGGAGGGATTTAAAAAAAAAAAATTCTTGCTGCGAAGCTTAGGGCGTTATTTATTTAATTAGGTATCCTGGAGACACTCAGCAACTGGGCCCTAATCCTGACTCAGGCTTTTAGGAGGGATGGAGAGACGGTTCCTGCAGGAATCCCGGCGAGCCCACCCCGAAGCGGAGCCCCCGGGGCAGGGCCGGGCAGGCCCGAGGAGCCCCCGGGGCGCTCCCGGCCGGCCGCTGCCGCTGCCCCTCGCTCAGCGCCCCCAGGCCCGGCCGCGCCCGGCGCACAGCGCGGCCTCGGCGGCTCCTTCCTCCCTCCCTCCCTGCCTGCCTGCCCGGCCTGCCCGCCTCCCCTCCCGGCAGCGCCGCTCCCGCCTCCCCGCGCCTTCAGGGCCGCGGCCGGGCCCCGCCGCCCTCACCTCCAGGTCGCGGCCTTTGTTCTTGAAGTTCTTGAGGCGCTGGTTGTCCAGCTTCTCGTTGTCGGCCATGGCGGGGGCGGCCGGGGAGGAGCGCGGCCCCTCCGCCTCCGCCCGGGCCCGTGCGCGCCGGGGGCCCGGCGGGGCCCGCTCTCGGCCTCAGCGAGCCGGGAAGAGCCGGGCTGAGGTGGCGCCGCTGCGAGGCCGGGTGGCGAGGCCCGGAGCGAGGCCGGGCGCGGAGCGGAGAGCGGAGAGCGGAAGCGGGGCCCGGAGCGGGGCGGGGCGGGGCGGAGCGGGCCCGGGCCGGTCCCGGCGGCCCGAACGCGCCGGTGCCGCCGAGCGGGGGAAGGGACGGGCCGAGAGAGGGAGGGGGAAACAGGGGCGGCCTCGCTCTGGGCGCCGCCGCCCATTGGCTGCGGCCCGCGCGCCCCGCGGCCAATGGCGGCGGGGAGGGAGAGGGCGGGAGCGGTGACGCGAGGCGGGAAGGGGGAGGGAAGGAGGGGCCGCCTCAGCGCCGCCGCCATCTTGGGTGTTGGACGCTGAGGGGAGGGACGGGCGCTCCCCGCGCCTGCGCTGCTGGTTTAATCCTTTCCGCGCAGGTGGAATTTAACAAGTTAACGTTTTAATCGTTCCCCCCGCTCTGCTTTCTCTTCGCTCCCCTTATGGAGCCGGCAGTTAACAGTTTAATCCTTGCGCTTGCTGCGCTTGGGGCTCGCTCCCGTCATGGAGCCGAAAGTTAACACTTAAATCAGTCTCCCTAGTTGGCTTTGCGTTCGGTCCTTTCACAGAGCCCCAAGTAAACACCTTAATCCTCCCCTCACTAAACTTTGTATTTGCCCCCATCATAGAGCCAAAAGTTAATCTTTCCCTCATTACACTTTGCGTTTATTTGCATCATGGAACAGAAAATTAACACTTCAATCTTTCCCCTCGCTACACTTCGCATTCCCTAAGAATAATCCCCCTTCCTTCCAGTCTTCCAGAATTTTAGAGTTAAAAAAAAAAAAAGCTGCGATAGAAACTTAAACGTTTTTCTTGAAATAAGATAAACAATATTGAAAGCACCAGAGAGATGCACTTGCAGAGCAGAGGGGATGGTAATTTTGTTCCTACTATTGGAATTTTACCTAGAAAATAATGCCTTTGTGCTCTAACTAGAAGTATTCTCCAGGGTGTGTACATACATATACACACCAACACCACAACGATTTTTCAGATTCTGAGGAGCTGTGTGTTTTATCTCTGGGCACTTCCCAGCAGACGAGGCTTGGCTCTAGATAGTTCTCCAAAAAAATCCCAAAAAGTGACAGGAGCTGAGTCACTACAGCCCCATCTGTTGCATAAAGCGATGCCACGGCAATATGTGGAATTAGTATTACTAATGGAATTAGTACTACTAATAGAATTATTATTGTCACAGCAATACGAGGACCCCCGTCAATTAGTCAGGGCTAATTAGTGCTGGTGGAATTCCATATAGACGTGTCTTGTCTAACAGTATGGAAAGCATTTTGTCCAAATCTTTTGCAGGGACAGCAGCCTTTTCAAATCCGGGAAAAATGGACAAAAAAAATGTCATTTTCTTGATACAGATATTTTACTTTTGTAAAAATGTAATGCAGATTTTCCGTGCAGTAATGTTGTAGATTAGATAGAGATACAATTTAAAATAGTATCTTTAGTTAGCGCTCTGTTTCACTGACAGGCTGAGGGAGTTAGAATTGTTCAGCCTGGAGAAGAGAAGGCTCCAGGGAGAGCTCAGAGCCCCTTGCAGGGCCTGAAGGGGCTCCAGGAGAGCTGGAGAGGGACTGGGGACAGAGGATGGAGGGACAGGACACAGGGAATGGCTTTAAGATGAAAGGGCGTAGGTTTAGATTAGATATTAGGCAGAAATTCTATGATGAATAATGAAATCGGACTCTGGTACTGCATGTTCCATTCCTGCCCAGCGTTCAGAACTCATCGGTTTGTGACGGTAAAAAAAACCCGGTGTGTTAAGACCCAGCCTGGAATTTTAGGACAGGAAAGGAAAAACCCTTTTGTTCCATCGCTGCCCTTTTCATCACCACCTTTTCCACGCCGTTGTTCCCCCAGACGAGCTCATGCCACCTCCAGCACCTCCCAGGTCACCTCCCGTAGCACCGAGTGCCCTGTCGGGGTGGCCCGGGAAGGATGGAATTGGAAAAGCAGCACAGCCCGACCTGACTCGGCGCCCAAAGCAGCGCCCGTGAGCTCGCAGGGAAAGCAGCCCCCTGCTGCCCTTCCCTCCGTGCTCTTGGGAAAACACTGTCCGAGTCGAGGGGCTGAGCAACGACCCTGCTCCCTTCTGAGCAACCTCCTGGAGATTCCCGAGAATCGCCCCGGAGAGCCTTCCTCCAAATCCAGACCTGCCTGCAAATCACCCTGCTGCACCCCGACACCCCGTTTCCTTTCTGTGAAATTCCATGTAGCAGTATCCAAAACATGCTTTGCTCTTATTTAATTATGAAGGAAGACAGTCCTTCGGTGGTGTTTTGATCTGGTATCATCCAAAGAATAATTTATATTTTGACTTCATTGTAGACATACATGATCAGAGCTGGATCAAGTGTGTTTTGTGTAATTGTAATCCAATTAAGATGCTTGGCTCTCAGAGGAGCAATTGCCACACTGTTTTTGTTTGATTTTACTTCAGGTCCACAGTGCAAAAACATCAGAAGACCAATTTTGAAGGATAAACCAGTTCCCCTCTGAATCCTTGATCCAGTGTCACTGGGCTGTCTTTAAAAAAAAAACCAAACAAACAAAGAAACCAGACAACTGGATCTTTTCACTCTGAGGTTTTTTACTAAACGTAGATGCCTACAGCATCATAAATTATGCATAAAACACAAATTCTCGTGGTGTGATGCTGTTCAGACTTCATGCGATGCTACAGAACACAGCTCTGCTTCTTTGATATTTTTTTGCATCTTTTTTACCTTGGAAAATAATAATAATAATGCAAATATAAAGGTGGGAATTAGGTTCTGCTCACCTTCCTATCCTTCAAGCAACAGACAGATTTGCTTTACAAAGAGTTTACATTTTGTTTACAACTCACAATTTGTGAATTTTGCACCTCATTATGCAATTAGAAAATATTTAGTTCTCGGTTGATCTTAAACACCTCTTGAGTAACAACGTGAATCGATCTGAATGCTTTTACTAATAGCAAAATCATTTATATATATATATTTACTAATAGTAAAAATATAGAAATATAATATATAATGTATAAATATAATATATAAAAATTTTACTATTAGTACAAATACAT
This sequence comes from Cinclus cinclus, assembly GCF_963662255.1. Classification (NCBI taxonomy): domain Eukaryota; kingdom Metazoa; phylum Chordata; class Aves; order Passeriformes; family Cinclidae; genus Cinclus; species Cinclus cinclus. The sequence goes on from NC_085055.1 coordinate 1,985,446, forward strand.
AAGAAATATAAATTTATTAAATATTCACTTAGGTGAAAAAAACCTCCTGCTTTTCATAGGCCTGTCTCCCTCCTGTAAGAAACAAAATGTTATGTAAAGCTGCAAAGATTTGTGTTGCACACAGAAAAAACCCCATTAATCCCGGGGTTTATACAGATGGAATAGCTGGTATTACCAAGGAAGCAAGGCCACTGCTGGGAGGATATTTTATATTAATCTTTCAGCTGGTGTGCAAACCCAGACTTTTGCTAGAGACAGGTTTGAAGGGGATTTTTTGATAGGAGTTGGTTGAGTGCTTTGGGTGAGAGAAGGAATCAAAGATTTGGCCCACGGACACTTGAACATTTTTATTCAAATGGAGTTCTGTTCATGCTTCCCCTTGGGTTTGTTCATCTAGAAACACTGATCACACTGTATTCTGCTTTTTTTTTTCTTTTGCTATTTAGAAAAGAAGAAGTATTTACACTTGGGAAAAAATACTCTTCAGTGGGGGTGGTACTTAAAAACTCACACTTTAAAATCAGTTTCTTAAAGTGAAGGACTGCACCGGCGTGAAAAGGCAAATCATCTGGGAATGCTCCCAGTGGGATTCTTTGCCTTCCCATTTCCAGCCCTGGAGGCCCGTGCCGTGGGACACTGGAACTCCTGGAGCTGCTCTCGGGTGCTCAGGCAGCCAAGGGCCTGCCCTGCTGCCCGCACCCAATTCCTTTAGGGTCTCTCCCTCATTCCCACTGTCCCTGGGCTCTGTCCCTCTCAGCCTGAACATTGCAGCTCCCTCTCTCAGTGTGTAACACCCCCTAACCAGAACCTTTTTCCGAAGTGAAGGCTTCTAGATACTTTTATTCTCATTTTGTCTGGGGAGCTACCGTGGGATTAATTCTGGGCTCACTCCCACAGTTCAGTGTCAGCTCCTGCAGCTCCAGCGCCCTGTGCTGATTCACATCAGCCCAACATCTGCTCCTGTGACCGGGGAATGAGCCCAGGGCTCGCACATGACACCGAGCAGGAGCCAGGCAGCTTCAAGCTCACGAGCAGAGCTCCCGAGCTGCCTCTGCAGCAGCACAGCCTGCTCTGGTCTCAGCCGCTCTGCCGTAAATCGCTTTTTAAATATTAATATAAAACAAAACTTTATTTTGTTTTTATTTTTATTCGGCTGAGATGTCGCCTTTCATTGGCGTTGGGGCGTTTGCTACATCTCAGCCCGTGAATGTTCAGTTTTTATCGTGCAAAATCAGAGCCCTGCAGACAAATTTATAGGTCGTGATGTGACCGTTGGCAAAAATTTTCCTTGTCACCACAGCTGGAGTAGATCCCAAAAAATCCATCAGCTGCAAATGGCCCAAGAAGAAGAGGAATCAATCCTCAATCAACAGATTGTGGAGCTGCACTTCCCTGCTGGTGTCTCAGCTGCTTTTCCTTTCCAACACAATTTCCTATTAAAGGAAAGAGAAAAGATTTGTTGGAGATAAAAAGTGAAGAAATGAAGGGATGAGCTGTGGCAGTGTGCCCTGGAAGATCCAGGGATGTGTTTTTTCCATGTTAAAACAAATCCCACCAGCCAGCTGATGGTGGGACAGAGACCAAAAATAAAATAAAATAAAATGCTTTGGTCTGCTGGTTTGGGGTGAGTTCAATAATATTTCTAAAAGGAAAGGAAAACTTTATCTGCTGGCAGGTCTGGGAACTCCAGGATTCTGGATCCTGTTCCACTTGAGTGCAGGAAGGGAAGTTGCCTTTTCCATCCTTAATTCTTCAGGTTTCCAAATGGAACTTCCAAATGGAAGGCTGATCATTGGAGCTGTGTTTGAAAAATTAATCTGCACAACATGCTGAGATAATTAAATGGTGTGAGATGTTGGTGTGTTTCATGTTGTACACAGAAACACTGATGGGATCATGAAAACAGAATTTTTGGGAGCATCTCAGATTTAAACTCATTTCAGGCTGTTAACACTTTCAGGGAGCAGAGTTTAGCTCATTAAAGCAGCATCAAACCCAAGATGCAACAAAAAATGGAAATGTCCAGATGCAGATTTCTATTGTCAGTGCTGTGTCTCGGGCTCGTTTTGAAAGCAAACTCGAATCCATGACTGAATAAGGGATTTTGAAAGGCTCAGGACTTGGTATTGAGCAGAGAAATGAAAATACTCCAAGTTTGCATCTCTCTTTGTTCTGCTGTAATGGAGAAAAGGAGTGCTGAGAGCAGCACCACTAACGAGGCCCATTCTCCCAAGGCTCAGGGCTGAGATTTCCTTGATTTTCTGCTATTTGATAAATGGGAATATTTCTGTTCAGCTTTTCTTTTCAGGGAGAATAATGAGAACATAATTTTCCTGAATTATGCATTTGTCTGTCAGATCACGGAGATCAACCCTTTCTTTTAATGCTCATTATTCCTCTTTATATTCAAATTTCTCTTTAGCTATGAGCTGGTAACCAGGGCTCTTCTAAACCACAACCAACTGAACGTGGAAAAAAAAAAAGGGAATTCCAGTTTAGGAATCTGCAGTTTGGACATCACTCATTGTTAGGAATTTTCAGTGCCACAAAGTGAAACTTGACTTTAATGCATGATGAAAACAAATGTGGGCTTTACCTAAAGATCAGCAATTTATACTTGTATTTATATTATTTATAATAATTATTTTCACAATTGTTATAATATTAATATTTATAATATTAATATTTATAATATTTATAATAGTGATAAAATTCATCATATTTATATTTATATTTATATTTATATTTATATTTATATTTATATTTATATTTATATTTATATTTATATTTATTTAACAAATTGAAAATAATATCTGGAAACGAGCTCATCAGCGCTGCAATGAGGCAGATTTTGTCCAAAAAAAGCGATTTTTAGCTGTGTGGTTTATGACTCTCAGCAGGTTCTCGGGCTCCTCTGGTCTCCGTTGGAATTTTCAACTCGATAGTTTGGTTTTGATGAGCTGCAGGAAGCCTCGCACACCACAAGATGTCTCAGCGAGGAAACACGTTTTGTACGAGTAATTTTTTTAAGACCATGACTCGATTTTCTGGTGTTTGCCTCGGGTTTTCCTCGGTGCTTGACAGGGGCTTTTCAGCAGCACACGAGGAAGCAAAACCTGTACAAATTAACCCGTTAGCGTGGGCAATAAACGGTATTTTAAATAATCAGTGAGCCAAATGACTCAGTGGAAAACCTTACGCTTCCAAAAGGAAAGGCTCGGTGCAGGTGACAGCAAAGAAATATTAAATCTTCCTGTGTAGGCTAAACAGAAGAGTTATTTGAGACAATAATTAATTTCCACAATGATTGACTTTAATATGTTAAATGCTTCCAACTATTCATACTCAGGATTAATGCTGTTTGGAGTTACTGTGAGGAGACAGTTCTTTGCAGAGTATTTTCTCCAAAGTGACATCATCTTTGGGGCCTGGTAGTCTTTTATTTATGAAACTGCTGCCTTCAGCACTGAACGTTCAGGGAGAGGCAGGGAAGTTCCCCCTGCGAGCACCCAGGAGGGTTTGCACACATGAAATGTTGATTTTGAAAGAAGAGCAGCCTCAGCTTTTGCACCAGAGTGCAAAGTTAATGGCTGGGGAGGGAATTTTAGGGGTTTTTTGCTATCCATTGCTTTGTGTATCCATAACACTCTGTACTTTGGCCTGAGAATTTTCTCACTTATTTTTATTTTCGCTTCCCTTTTTCATTGTATTGCTGTCATTTATCTTCCCCCACTGCTCCTCCAGATTAACTCCTTAAATTCTTCATCTGTAATTCTTTCTTATTTTTTTTCCCACCTCTTCAGAGAATTCAAGCTGTATGAATACTGATGGGCACATCAGAATTGTGTGACCACCTATAGACATTTCTAGGTAAATTAAACCTTTCTTCTTAATCCTCAACAAAGAAAAAAATATCCATGTGAATCCAATCCAGAATGATTCCCTTGTGCTGGGAAAGGCATCCAGCCCTGAGCCACCCCACCAGGAGCCAGACATTCATTTATCATCTATTAATTAAGCTGTTTGCAGGATGCCTTTGTGTTTTGTGTTACATCCAAGTGATCCGAGGGATTTCCACAACAAGAAATAAAACTTCTCTGACTTCTTAAAAGAAGTTTGAGAGACTCATATTCTTTCTTCAGTGATAAATGTGTGTGCTTTAGATAAAGTAACTGAAAACTATTGATTAAAGCTCAGTTACCCTTTAACAGCCAAGCAGAATTTCAGAGGAGATTGGCCTTTGGATCAATAAAATCGCTGAAACCAAACAGTACCAGTTTATTAAACTCACAAAATTACTTTATTTTTTTTTTGCAGATATTTTGCCAGAATCAGAGTAATACAAGGCCTAGAAACTTCTCATTGGCCAAGAAAATAAAAACGGTAAAACAAAGTAAAAACCAGTCAAACAAAAATCAAAAACACAGAACAAAAATACGATCTTTGCACCAATGAAAGCAGCTTGTAAGACTAAATGGGAGCAGATGAAAACGTCCGGGGAGAACAAGGAAATAATAAAAAAATATTCATCAAAAGCCACGGCTCATAAAGCATTGTCGGGACATTTGGAAAGGAGAGCTTTGAGGAAGGAGCTGGCAGAGAACAATGAAACGCTGTGAATGCCTTCGGGTCCAAGGAGTGGCTGAGAGCAAACCCAAAACCCCAGGGAAAAGCTGCTGAGGAGCCCAGGGGAGCTGGCACTGCCACTGGGACTGCTGGGGAGGGACAAGGACGGGGAGAAAGCTGGGCTGGGTAAAGACAGGGAGGGGACACAGAGGTGGCAGGGCTGGGGTGTCACCAACACGTCAGGGATGAGCTGGAGCGGCGCAGGGACACCGAGCACAGCTGTGGAACAGAATGCTGGAGGAACTGGAACACCAGGAACGCTCGGGTTGCTAAAATCCGCCTTCAGAATGTGCCTGGGCTCCTTACTGTCCATGGATTTCCATTTGCAAATGGTTCCTGCAGCTCGGAGTGTGCTGAGGCCCTCCACCCTCCAGGATTTACATCCCAAATTTACATTACAGCCAGCTGGCTCGTCCCGGCTGTGGGATCTGAGGAAACGGGTATCCACAATCCAAACTTAAAGTGGAGGAAACCCCACTGTAGCAGCACAGAACTCGGCATGGCCCATTTACCTGGGGGAAAAAAAAACAAACATGTTTAATGTGCACACGGCACTTCAAAGTGGTGCTGCCTCCTTTGCAGCACTTGGAACTCGTTGGACACAGGAAAAGTCTTCCCTTTACTTCTCTGAAGTGAGGTGGCACAGAGATAATCTGAGTAACAGCAGTGATGTGCTGTTGGAAAAGCCCTGTCCTGTGCTCCTTAGACCCTACACTTCTCCCTCACTCTAAATTACTGGGCAATTGTCTCCCAGGCAAAGCAGGAGGGAGTGCTGCTATCCAAACTTGCAGTGGTTTCTTCTGCTGCTCCACACCTTCCCTTAAGATGGCATTTCATCCCCATTTCAGCCCACTGCACCCGTGGTCAGTGAGCTCCACGAGTTATTCCTGAACTCAGAAGCCTCAATGTGACTTTAAACCACAGGGACTTTATCAAGGAATGACCAACAGGACAGGTCCCATCCTCTGGATGTCTCAGCTTTTAAATGATCCAAACTTATCTCTCTGAGAGGCTCCTGCAGGCCTTGGGGTTCAGATCCTTCTCTTTTTGTGCTCCACTCGTTTTGTCATGTTGACTCCTCTGCCAGCACACAGGAAAACGATCAGCAAACACTTTAAGGAAAATGAGCAGATAATGAAGGATTTGAGCTCTTCAGCTACGAAACACCTGCAGTGCTTCTGCACAAGACTGCCAGAACGCAGCAATTAAAAAATGCAAAACAGCAGGGTGAGCTGATGAAAAAAAAAATCCCAAATTTGAAGCAAAATAAGCAGCTGACCCCAACAAACAGCTGACCCCAACTCTTCAAGGTTTTTCATCCCAGGAAAAGCTTTCAGCTCCCAGACTTCAGCTCCACTCCCTCAGGGCTCTTCAGATTCTGATTTCTCACCATCTCAAAGCGTCCCTTCAAAACCCTTCAAAAATTCTGCAAGCTTTTTAGAGAGTAATCTGTAAAAATTCTAAATAATAAAATAAGCCAAACTTATCCAAGAATAAATTATCCCGGTGCTGCAGGTTGGATTTTAGCACCGGTAGAATTCCTGAAACTCCAAGCCAACTCTGCTCATGGTGTTCAGACAAGCAGGATGGAGCTGGAAAACACCTCTGGAACTCCCTGGGTATTGATTTCCCCACGGAACACGTGATGGGACCAGATATCCAACAAAATTCCCAGGTTTCCCCCGGGGTGAGCCTGTGCTCCAAGCTCAGCCACAATTTCCTTCCTCTGCACCTTCCTGCCCAGGCAGCTTCCCAACATTTGCTGAGTGTCAGGGAGGTTTTATTTTTTCCTCCAGGAGCTTCGGAGCAGTGCATTCCATCTCTGTCTCATCCTGAGGATGCTCTGCTGATGGATGGAAAAGCCCCAGAACAGAGGAGCTCATTAAGCCCTGGCTCTGGATTGATGTCCCTTGTTGGCTCCACTGGAACATTTAACTCCGTGGGGATCAGTCTTTTGTACCTGATCAGCCTTGCCTTTAAGGGGTGGCCACTTTTCTGTGTCTCACTGAGTTTTTTAATTAAAATTTCAGGTATTTAATTCCTCTGAGAACCTGCGCCTCCAGGCCAGCTTGACTGATATTTATTTTAAAATGTATTTATTTTGCACCTTCAAAACGATTCCAAAAGGTTGGGGTCTCCTTGGGCAGATATAACAGGCATGCCTTCACTTCTCTGGGAAACCAAGCTCTTAGAAAATGCAATTTTGCAATACTTGATATTCTATAAAGTGAATGGAATTGAGTTTATTCCTTTCCTTTGAAGCATAATGTAAAACATTTGCTCAAGTTGATGTGAGTGTCATTTAGTGTAATTTGATAACCTGCAGAAGGGCCTGTGTGCCTGAGAGCTTATTCTCATTTGTAACTGCATGATCTGGTCTATTTTACCACTTCATTTCTCCCTTCAGAACTTGCTCCTTGGCTAATTAGAGACCCTGGTGCACCCTCATTAAATCTCTCAGGATGTTTCTCCCTGAGGAAGTCCTGAGGCCACAGAACTAAATTCTGCTTTATAACAGATACAGGATCAGATGAAAAGAATTCACCCTATAGCAGACACCTGCAAACGTTTATAAATGTATTGCTATGAAATATCACATTTTTAAGCACTGAGTTTTTTGGCTTGGAAAACCAACATTAATGACCTTTAAAGATTGTTTTAGGGACAGAAGATATTTTCTGTTGAGACTAAACCATCAGAGCAGGCAATGAGAAATCCAGACACTTGCTCTGTTTTTAGCAAGAGTCTCAGCATGACTCAGGATTTAGCCCCTGGTAATTAATTAGTCTCAGTATTAATAACAGCTTCGACTGAGAAATTTCCCTTTGTTCACTATTTCAGCAAATCCACCTGATGGTTTTTTTGGTCTCTGAATAACCCGTGCATGACACAACATGGTATGTCTGGGTGATTTTATTGCTGCTTCACCCTTTTATAACTTGACATTCCTGTCTGTTTATTAGTAAGAATGAAATGTAAACTTCCTACTTCCCACCTACTTCCTCGGCAGAATCCTGAAACAAAAAAAAAAAAAAAAACCAAAAAAAGCCCAAAACAACAGGAGCACAAGATGACCCCTGCCCCAACTTTTCCAGAGCCCAGGGCTGGGAAGTCACCACAAAACCAACGGGATTCAGCTTTTCCCTGGTGCTCTCCTGGAAGGAGGGCAGCCCAGCAGAGCAGGAACAGGGACAGCAGCACGTGGATGTCTGGGACAATGGGTCACAGCTTGGAGACAGCTCTGGAGCCAGGCCCTGGCTGGGCTGGGTGAGGAGCTCATCCTGCTTGAACGAATCCTGCTTGAATTCCTGCTGGGAATTGTTTCTAGAACGCAGAAACAGCCAAGTTCTCTTGTACATAGCTAAGAGTTGCTCTCACCCCACTCTCTTTTCAAATGAAAACAAAATCCATGGAGCGTTTCTTACAAAGCAGAATTTGATCACTGCTGACCAAATGACTTGGTTTACGTCTTGAAAAAAACTGATTTGAATCTTCATTTAATTTAAGGCACTTAAACACTGCTCACCTATTTTATTTCCAGGTGTTCCTCTGCCCCTTTCTCAGAATTCAACTTGAATAACCCCAAGTAAATAAAAAAAATAATAAAATGCTACAGATTCCTATCTCAGGTATGAGATATCCTATCAGGCACATCAAGTATCAGCAGGTATAACAATTTAATATTGTCAAAGTACTTTATAAATATTTATGTATAAAAGTTCTTCAGAATCCAGCATTTGCAGATTTAATCTGTCCAATGAAATACGTTAAGAGTCACCAGAAGTGGATGATAGAAACCCTTAAAAGCTACTGAGCTCCTTCAGGGTGGTGAAAGTCTCCTTTGACTTGCTGTACTGCCTGGCAAACGTGGCCACTCTCTGGAAAGCTTCTGGCAGCCCTTGTCCCGTGATGGCACAGCAGGGCTGCACGTACCAGTTCCTGTCACTGCAGTACTTCTTCATCCTGAACCTCCTGGTGATCTCCTCGGCGTTCAGAGCTCCAGGCAAATCCTGCTTGTTGGCCAGCACGACCACAGGGACGTTTTTGATGGATTCGTTCTTTAAAATGAGCTCAAATTCCCTCCTGGATTCCTCCAGCCGGTGCTTGGCAGAGCTGTCCACCACGTACAGCAGCGCGTCTGTGCCTTCCAGGAAATCGCTCCAGAGCTCTCTCATTTTCTTCTGTCCTCCAACATCCCAAAATGTCAGCGTAAAATCTTTCCCTGCTTCCATCATATCCACATTAAAGCCAATCGTTGGCATCGTTAGGAAAACATCTTTATACCTGAGCTTGTAGAGCAGAGTGGATTTCCCCGCAGAGTCCAGCCCCAGCATCAGGATGTTGGCCTGCTTCAGCGAGCAGGATTTGCAGTTCTGGAGGCCCATTTATCCCGGGGACTTCTGTATTCCAGGGATATCCCCCCTCTTCCCTGCAGCCAGTTTGTGTGGCTGCCTTTTCCCCTCCAGGCAGTGAGGGAGAAGAGACGGCGGTGAGCTGTGAGCACTCAAACCTCTGTGCAAACACACGCTGCTTTTATCGAGGTGATAAGGAGCCAGGAGGCTTTGGAAGGAGCAGAGCTCGGTGCCAAGCCTGTGGGTGGGACTGGGATGAGTAACAACAGCCCCGGTGGCACAGGCACAAAGGTTACAGGCTGCCAGCGTGTTTGAGCGGCCACATTCCCAGCCACCTGCAGCCTGATCCATGGATTCCCTGATCATGGCCAGCTCCTGTCTCTGAGAGAATCCCCCTGAGCATCCGCAGCCATCTGGGGAAATAACAAAAAGAAAAAAAAAAAAGATATGAACACAAGCAATGAAGAGGGGAGATGTAAGATTTAGGGTTTGTCCATACTTAGCTCATTTATCAGCGCATCTCATCTCCCACAAGCTGACCTCAGGTGGTCTCCAGGATGAGTTCCAGCCCATGGACTCCATCAAACCCTAGGAGAACTCCACCAAAACTGGGCTCTGCTCTAAGCAGCTGCCTCAGTGACCCCTGCTGCCAAGGCTGTAAACTCAGGGAGTTTATTTATGTTGTTTGTGAATGAGTTTAGCTGCACCCTGCAAGGTGGAGACTAAATACAGACCTTATGGTCTGTTCATCACTGAGATTCCACTGCCTCAAATGAAAAATTCTTGTTACCTCCATTTTGCTCTGCTCTGTGGCTTCCCAATGAAGATTTACTTGAGGGTAGGGTCAAGAAGCGAGGAAATAACTGAGTCTTGATCATTTTTTTTTGGCCACCATTCCAAGTAGTAGAATAAAACAAGAGGAGACAGAAAATTTAGTCAGCTATCAATGATTTCCTATTGACTGTTCATTTCTCTGATAGTGGATGCACACTGGGCTTCTCTGACACATCCTGAGTACTGCAGGAGTTGCCCTTAACACCCAGGAAACCACTTCTCTTTGCTTCAGAAAGTCCAGAATCAGCAAAAAGATGTAAAGGTCTTGTGGTCCAACAAGCTGCTGACTGATAGGGCAATCATTCCGATAATTACGACATTGTTGCGTAAAATCCACCTCAGCCCCGACAGACAAGTTATAATCTGGTTTCTCTTGAGGCTAAAAGGGTTAGACCAGGACTAATTGGGGGCAAAAAGAGATGACAGTGACACACCCACCGCTGCAGGGTTTTCACAGCTAATAGAACAGATGGATTATGTGTTGGGGTTTATTTCAGGAGCAGGCCAGCATGTTTTAAACCAGGGAAGAAAGCGTTTGCATTTCTTTACAAATAAGTGGACTTCAATGAATTGAAGGCAGCAAACTGCAAAACACAGGTTTAACACATCAAACGGATCAGAATTCCTTGATGCAATTCCCATAAAATGTCGGTATCCTGAGCAAGGCAGGGATGGGTCCCCACTGACAGTTCTGTGCTCCTGGGTGTTTATGGCCATAAATTGGTGCTTGTGGTCATGAACCGGGTGTTTATGGTCACAACTGTTACCTCCTCCATCAGCCGTCACTTCAAAGCAGGGCTCGAGCAGAGCCTGACTTTTTACGAGGTAATTCCGCAGTTTTCTGGCTGTGCCGGAGTGCAGAGCCAGATGTTGTGATGCAGAGCAGCCGCCGGGAAGGATCCCGCGGTGCTCCGGGATCGGCCCAGATCAGGATGAGCACGCTGCAGCCTCCTGCTCTCCGCTCCTGAGAGCACTGGAGAGGACGGACCCGCACCTTGGCTGTGTCCAAAGGTGTGTTCGCTCATCTGCGTGGAGCTCGCCGTTCAGTTCACCTGCAGCACCGGACTCGCAAACCCGGGACAGCGCATTTAGCGCCCGCTGATCGGATCTCCAACACCGCACTTCGGAAACCGAACGGCTCAGCGTAAACCCTGCGCTCTCCCAAATTGTCCAGGCGCGATATCCCAGCGCTCCATGAGGTTCCGAGCTGTGACGGACGGGCTGGGAATTCTCACTGGGGGCACCTCCAGCGGCCGAGGCAGGAAGGGGAGGAAGTTCCGCTGGCTCTGGCCGGCCTTTGCTCTCGCTGTGCCGGAGGGAGGGACGGACGGAGGGAGGGAAGAAGCCGGGAACGGGAGGGAAAGAAGCCGGGAACGGGAGGGAAGCTGGACAGGGCTGAGAGAAGCCGGGCAACCCCAGGAAAGAAGCCTGGAAGCCGGAGGGAAGGAGCCGGGCAGCCCCAGAGAAGGAGCCGGGCAGGGCGGAGAGAAGCCGGGAAGGGGCGGGCAGCGGGGGCTGCTCGCTGCGGGCGCTCGGCTCGGCGGAAGAAGAGGCGGCTCCTTCCTCGAGAGGAGACACGGTACGGGAATGGGGCCGGGGATGGGGATGGGGATGGGATAATGGGATGGGGATGGGATAATGGGATGGGGATGGGATAATGGGATGGGGATAGGGATGGGATAAGGGGATGGGGATGGGATAATGGGATGGGGATGGGCACACGGCCCTCGGGCACCCCGGGGCGCAGTGAGATGAGTTCAGGGCACCCGCGCAGGGCGAGCGAGCTCCGAGCGCCGCTCGGCTGCTGCCGGGTTTGGACAGAAAATCTAGGAAAGGCTCGGAGCGGGTTCAGAGTTGGACACATCCCCTGGCAGCCATCCCCATCTCTTCTGCCTGGCTGGGACCTCCCAGCTCATCCCGCACTGGGAAAAGGTGCCTGGCATGGAGAGCAGGGATGGATGGATGATGGATGGATGATGGATGGATGGATGGATGGATGGATGGATGGATGGATGGATGGATAAATGATGGATGTTTTTGGCAGGCATGAGTCAGAGCATGGCTATGGTGAAGGTAAAAAAACCCCAACCCTCTAAATAAAACCCCTGAAGTTTTAGTTAGAACATTGCAAAATTGCCTCTAGTTTCGATTGGTTTTAAGATTAAAAACATAAAATCAATGGCTGCTTTGCACCTTAAATATGATCTGGCTCACCCCTGCCATGTGCAGGGACACCTCCCTTAGGCCAGGCTGCTCCAGGCTGGCCTTAAAGCCAGCTTTAAAGAATATATTTCCAAATTATGTCTGCTGGTAGCTTTAAAAATTATTTATTTTCCTATAAGCCTATTATTATGGTATTTAAAAAAATCATTATATTAGACTATTGGTTATTATAATTAGTAATCTTTAATGAATATGAGAATTTCCCACCTTTTTCCTGCCAAGCACATCCACACTCCACAATCCCCTACCAGTGTGGGAGATGGATCTAAATCCCTGTGGAGCATTCTGAACCTTGTGTTGCCTCATATTTATTTCAAAGTTCACCACTTTTATCTGTTGGCACAATCTCAGCTCGGAGACAAATGGAAATAGTACCCTGGTAAGAGCTGGAAGGGAAAAAAGTGCCAGCAAAAAGCCTGGAGGTGGAGGAGCAGCTGGAAGGGCTGCACCTGCACCGTGACTGAGCAAAGTGCTCAGACCTCGCTGCCTCGACCTCCCCGCTCTGCTTTAAGCACTTGGAATAGGAGAAGGTGGGGATTTATTTCCCTGTGTGGCTGGGGTTTCATGAAGGACCTGGATTGATGATTGTTTTCCTAGATTTTTTCAGGATTTGTCTCCAGATTTATTGGTCGCAGTGTCATGAAATCAGGCTTTTCTTTCTATAAAGAATCAAAACATTTATAGTGTTTTTTTTTTCCATTAGGCAGCCAAGAACTGATCAAGCTGATCAGTGTTTGCTAATATGCTTTAAAGTTGATAATCAAATAAATGTTATTGATCTAAAATCAAATAGTAAGCACTGATACATAACGTGGGCTGTTTTCTTCCAGCATGTATTTTCCTTCTGTCCACTGAAAGTCAGGTTGATGCATAAAAAGAAAAGATTCCTATTAATTAATTACTGATTTTCAGATTAATCAGTCCCAGATTCTTCTATTTAAATGCTTTCTATAAAATTGCTTTCATCCATTTTAAGGCCATTGTTGGTGAAATGTTCTCCAAATGCTTCCTTTAAGGATGATTCATTTAGAATCAGATCCTACACAGAAACATGAGGCAGGTGGGCTCTGGAAAATCAAATTCTGGAGTGTTGTTCTGGGGGTTGGATTTATTTATCAAATATAAAATATCTGTGAGCTCTGTGGTGATATTTTTGAAGATAAAGAGTAATTAATTGTGCAGTGAAATCAAACCTTCCATCATCCTGTGTCTTTGTCTGTGCTCCTGCAGGATAGATATTACTACTGCAAACACCAGAAACTGTTTGGAATTCCCACAGTTAGGCACCTGAATTATTTTGTCTTAAAGATGTCTAAAATAAATGATAGACCACGTGTGGCTTTAAGGAAATACAGTGAAAGCAGAACTGGAGGGTCCAGGCCTGGGGTCTGGTTTTAAACTGAGTTTTGTGATCATTTATCCATTGCAATCTCTAATCCTGACATTGGAGCAGCGGCTTCAGCACAGATCCCACAGAGTTTTGGAAGGATCTGTGTGCCTCAAATCCAAAACGTGCCTGGCTAATGGTAAAAACTGTCCTGACTTTGGTCAGAAACAGTTTCAGTGCATCTCCTGATTTAAGGAAGTTCATTTTTATCTTCCCCCTCCCCCTCGGAACATGCAGCTGCTCAAGCCTTGAACAAAAATGAAATATTAGCATTTACTTTTGCTTTCCTGTGCCACGTTCTCCAGCTCATGCAGAGCAGCCAGATTTCCTGTCTTTTAACAGAAACTACAAAATTCTGAGGCTTCTGATCATCCATTTCCTGAGCAGTTGTTGGGTTTTGTGCACAGGTTCTGTCCTGGAGGTGGAGTCAGAGCCGTGCTGAGATCCCAGGGATCCACAGCCCTCGGAGCGGGATCCTGGGTGGAAATCTGGGGCATTTCCAGGGGGAAAGCCACGAGCTTTCAACGCCCTGAAAACCTTGCTGGGCAGTGGCTCCGTGTCCTGCTGCCATCCTGGGATCAGGGGCTGACAGCTGGAGCAGGAATCTTGGATTGGGATAGAGGTGCCTGAGAGGCTCCCTGGAGCAGGGGCTGGGCAGAGCTCAAGGAATAAAGCAGGGATTTATTAAAAACCTTCCAAGGATTCACCTCGGGCAGTGCAAGAGCCCGGACAGGATGGGCCCGAGTCAGGAATTTTCACACTTTTATAAGTTTGGGTTCATTCCCACCTTGGGGTTCATTGTCCAACCCCAGCTCCAGGTTCTGCAGTCCCACCCTCCCAGATTCTCTCCTCAGTTCTCTGCTCTTTGCACTTTTTGGGGTGAAGCTGCAGCGGTGTCCTTGGTTCTGCGGCTGGAAAAGGATTGTTTTGTGGGGCTGAGCTGTGAGGAGAACTTGGAACACTTGATATGGAGTTCAGAGGCACACACCAGTGCGGGACAGAAAATGGAAAATATAAAAACTAAACCTTAAGGCATCAATATTAGAGCACAATTCCAGCTGGAACTTCATCCAACACAAGGAAGAGGTAATACCTGACTAAAAGCACTCTGCATGTCACTTTCCCTTTTCCTTTTCAGCAAGGAAGATGCTCCAGGACTCGTAGAACAGATCCTGAGGGGCACCACCACATCCCGACCATGACACCAGCTCCGATCAGCGCCTTGTGCACGAGACCCTTGAAATGGATTTTCCTGTTGCTGCTGACGTTTTCCCTGGTAACCATGTGGTACATCACCCTCTCCTCCAAAACTGCCCTGGACAACGTGAACCTGCTCTACTTCTACGAGTACGAGCCCGTGTACCGGCAGCCGCGCCCGTTCACGCTGCGCGAGCGCCGCAGCTGCGCCGACCTTGACCCCTTCCTGGTCATCCTGGTGGCTTCCAGCCCCGGGGACGTGGAAGCCAGGCAGGCCATCAGGATCACGTGGGGCTCCCGGGATTCCTGGTGGGGCCAGAGCATCCTGACGCTGTTCCTGCTGGGGCAGGACGCGCGGAGGGAGGACGGGGCGGCGGCGCTGTCGGTGGAGGACGAGAGCATCCTCTACGGGGACATCATCCGCCAGGATTTCGTGGACACTTACGACAACCTCACCCTGAAGACCATCATGGCATTCCAGTGGCTCTCCGAGTTCTGTTCCAACGCCAGGTTCTTCATGAAGACCGACGTCGACGTCTTCATCAACACGCCCAACCTGGTGAAGCTCCTGCTGCAGCTGAATTCCTCACGGGACGTTTTCACCGGCTATCCCCTCATCGAGAACTTTGCCTACAGAGGCTTTGACAGAAAAAGATTCATCTCCTATGAGGAGTATCCCTTCAGGCTGTATCCTCCCTACTGCAGCGGGCTGGGATACATCCTGGATGGAAAACTGGCTCTGAGGACTTACGAGCTGATGGGCCACGTCAGACCTCTGAAATTCGAGGATGTTTATGTGGGGATTTGCTTAAATATACTCAAAGTCAACATCACTCTTCCACAAGATGCGGAACAATTCTTTCTCTATAAAATCAACTTTGATATCTGTAAGTACAGGCACTTGATTGCAGTTCACGGCCTTACATCCAGGGAACTGGTCCAGTTTTGGCAGGAATTGTCAGCCAACACTTCCAAAAGTTGCCTTTGATGGTGGATTTATTTAGAAACTTGGTGTGAGAGTAGCCTCTAGAGATGACTCCAACTGCTGGGGCAGCATTCCTCCAAGGCATTCCAATGCTCTTCAATAAAACAGGGATTCACAGAGCACTTTTCCATGTGTGTATCCCACACCCAGAGGATGCCTTGGAGTGCTCTGTCCCTTCTGCCTCTGCTGCCTTTCCACCTGCTCAGAGCAACCCTGGGATTTCCCCCTGAATCTTCTGGACCGTACAGAATGCCACCGAGGAAAGATGTTTATGCCAAGAAAGCAGCTTCCCAAATTCCTGCCTGCGTTGTTTTTATTGTTTTATTGCCACTCTCCATTATTTGATCTCTGCCCGGCATGAGATTTAACCCAACACAACCTTTTTTATTCTGTGTAACCCTCCTGAGTGTGTCACACCTTGGTATTTCAATGTGTCACCTCCAAAACGCTTCCAGGAATGTTCCCAACCTGGGGAATCCTGTGGGATCTGTAGGAGCTGATGGGAAATGCTGGAAATGTGGTGCACTTTGTGTGTCCATATTAAATGGAATGGCTTTGGTGCTCCCAGAGCAGGCAGATGAAGCTGAGCTCATGAACAATTTGGACATCCTAAAAACACTGGGACCATCAATCCCTCCACCCCTCTGTGCATGTGATGCGCCCCAGGAGTTTTGAAACCCTGCAGGGGAAGATGAAAAATCATTTCTGCTGTGATTTATACCTGCTTGTAAATGAGTTTTTTTATTCCAATTTAAAAACAAAAAAAAGGAAGGATTTCCCCCATTGATATTTTAAAGAAGACCAACTCTGCCCTGTGTGTAAAGACCAGTTTTTAATCACTTTATTCGTATCAGCAAGGCCCAGTTCTCAGTAGTTTACACTTCTAAATTAGGACAACGATACAGAATTTGCAGTTGCATGAACATAATTAACCTGGACACGTCCACTACACGGCGGGGAGAGACTCCAGAGACGTCCTGGCCACGCTCCCAGGGATTCCCCTTGGGCTGGCACAACCCCACAGCCCCTTTGTCTCTTGGAGACAGAACTACAGAACTCTGGGCAGTGCAGGGGTGCCCAAACCTCCAGGAGCAGGGCTGAGAGGTCACCAGTGCCTTCATGGCCAGTGCTGGGTTTTGCTCTGCTCCACAACTGCACCTGGGGCTGGGCTGGAGTTTGAGGATGGGCTTGTGGGGTTTTTTGTGGTTTTTTTTTTTTTTTTTTTTTTTTTTTTGGGTTAAAAAAAAAAAGCTCTTGGGGACAACACTCTCTGGACAAGGATTTCAGATGTTCAGTGTTCTGATGGTGAGAAGGTCAAAGCTTTTAAAAAATAAAGGCTTCTTTTGTTTTTTTAATTTATTTTATTTTTTTTTTTTGGAGGGGGAGGAAATACAGTATTGCATAACAGAGGGAATGATGCCCTTGTATTCCTAAATCCAGGTGAAATTCCAGCTGTGCCGTGGGTTTAGGAGCTGGGATCTATCAGGTCCTGGGAGAACTGCCTTGTTCTGTGATTGTTTACACATCTGAAACCCCAAACCCCTCCGTATTTTTTCTCTAAGCCTGCCATGTGAAACGCTTGGAAATAAATTATTTACCACAAGAACACTGATACTACAGCACAGCTTGTATTGCTTTTTCAAAAAAAAAATAAATTACTCTGCTGCCTTCAGAAAATGGATAAAGCAGAGAGTGCTCATGGGGAGGGAGGAATGAGAGTCCTGGGCAGGTGAGGATGGCCAGAAATTCTCCTGTCACCTGCAGGAATCTGGGGTTTTTGTGCCCCAAATTCTGACACTGCTCACAGGTTCCAAGGCTTAGGTTTATACACAGTGATCCCTTTGTGCCACCTGAAATTAATTGTCATTTACAGTGCCAGCAGATGGATGAAAAACATCCATCCTGCTCCTGGTTTTCCTAAAAAAAAAAAATAAAAGATCTCATTTCCAAATCTGGCTTGTATTTGATTCTGACTTTATTATTGCTTAAAAGGCTGTAAAATTCTTAACTGAGCTCCTGTTTCTGCCCAAAGCCATTCTTTGGGAAGTTTTCAGTGTGAGCAGCCTGGCAAAAGGTGAAAAACCTTAAAAGTATGAAATAATCTGGGCATGAAGTAAGGGGGGGGCCCAAATTTTATTGCATCTGCCTAGAATAGTGCACTAAAACCAAAGTGTAAAACACAGGCTGAAGGTTTTCCAAAGCCAAAGGTTTTTTTACCTCGTGCAGCTGCATTAAATCAGTATTTAATATTTAATTTGTATTCCAAATATTTGTGATTTTGATAGGAAAATTGTGGGGTTTCCTGACCTGAAAAGCCTAATAATAATAGTAATGATAATAAAAATAATAGTTCATTGGGCAGAGATGTTTGGAAGTTGCTGCTGGCTGGGGAGCAGAAGTGTGCTCCAATGTGAAATTCTCAGTCTGGATTTTATTTCAGAGGAATTAAAATCCTGCAATGCTTTGTGTGTATCCTGGAACAAATTAATTCCCAGTAAATGGTACAGGATTTATATATAGGGGCAGCATTCCCTTTGGTCAGTATAACAGGATGTTTGGGGTATTCCCCTAAATTCTGCCTCACATTTATGGGGTGACTGCTGTCAGAGCAGGCTGGAAAATGGAGAATCCGCCTTCGTCCATGGATGCAACTCCACAGGCTTCAAAAAAATGCAGGCATGGCCATTAAATATGCTTGGAAAAATAGTTCCCTATTGCTCAGATAATTCCCAGAATCCCAGACTGGTTTGGGTTGGAAGGGACCTTAAAAATCCCCTGGCTCCAAATTCCTCAGGACTGAGCAGAGCAGACACAGGAGCTGCTCAAATCCATGAAATCCCTCAAGAATTGCCCTCAAACCTATGTTGGTGTTTCTGGAGAGGCTTCAGATGCACCCACCAGGTTTTTTTTTCCAGAGCACCCAGGTTATCCTCCAGGCCTGGACACAGCTGATCCCTGGAATTTTTAAACTGCCTCAGGAAAATTCTGTATTTATCCACCTGCTCCCCTAAGCTGTGTCCAGTCAGCACTGTAAAAATAAATTATTAACAGCTCATTATGAACCGTACAGATCATTTTCTCTGTGGGTTTTAGAAAGGCCGTTTATGAATATATTGGGCACAAGAGCTCTGGGCTCTGCAGTGGCCAAATTCCAGCAGAACACTCTCACTTGGAATTTTGTACCGAGGCCTAAAATCCTGCTTTGGGAGATGAAAGGCTGGTGAGGTGGTTTTTTTTTTTTTTTCCCCTCTAGTATAATCACTGACTAAATGCTTCTCTGTGTAAAACAAATATCAGCTACATTAGCAATAAATCCATATTTAAAGCAGGGCTGTTTTGTAGACACAAAATGCTCTTTTGTTTTTTATTTTTTAGGCTGTGGCATTGCTGTTTCTGCAGCCAACACTTGAATTCTGACTTCTGGATTCTAAAATCTTCACGATATTTTTAATTTCACCTCCGGAAATGGTTTAACCCTGCACCAACAGCGGCAGTGGGAGTTGAAATCCTTTCTCCCAGGGCTGCTGTGGGATTTGTGGGAATGTCAGGCCAGCAGAAGGAGCCATGGTGCCACCAAACCTGGCTGTCCCCACCGCCAGGGACAGGCTGGGACAGCCAGGAATTCAGTCTGAGGGATGGATGAACTCCATGGAAATCCGTGCTCCGGGCCGAGGACCACCAGAACACCCCAGGGGAGTGAGCTGGGACACCCCTGGGAACAGCTGGATTCCCCAGCACTGGCCCAGCTGAGTGCTTCAAGGTCCACTCTGTCACCCTGGAGGATGCTCTCTGGCAGCCACTCCACACTCTGTGCCCTGAGGCTCCAGATGTCCCCAAAGACACCGAGCCACTCAACTTGGCCTGGATGAGCAGGCAGGAGGAGCTCCCAGCTGTGCCAAAGGCAGCACTCCCTGGTTTGGGAGAGGAGAGCAGCAGGAAAGCTGCAGTGCTGGAGCCCTTGTGCCACAGCCAGCGGGACATTCCTGCCCACAGCACCTGGCAACCCTTCCCAGGTGGGAGGATGGAGTGTTAAGGCAGTGGGAGAACCCTGGGTTGGTCAGCTTGCATAAGCAGTATGTACAAGGAATTCATCTTGGCAGCCTCCAGCTGTATCACCGCAGGGTTTGGCACAAATTTTGGCTGGGAAGTCGGGAATGCCTCGATTTGGGAGGAAAAACTTCCAAACCTTCCAGCTGGGAGCACAGGTAGGCACTGCACGTGGATGTGGAGAGCGCACAAAGCCTCTCACCTCCATCAGTCCTTCCTCGTTAAACCTGGAGCAGCTGAAGCTCCTTTTTAAAGAAGCAATGAAAGCAAAAACGCCCAGGCTAAGCAGAGATCATCGGCATGGATGGCTTTGGCCAGGGAGGGGGCGCAGGAAACCAGAGGTGCTGAACCCACCTCGGAGGTTGACACGGCTGCAGTGACAGGGAATGATCCTGGAATGGCCCAGGCAGTCCTGCAAACCACTCCCGCCCTGCTGGGCTTGCTAAATCCTCCGAGTGTTGCTAAATCCTCCGAGTGTGCCTCCCTTCCAGCGCCAGCTGCTCTCCCTGTGCCCCCTCCTGCCCGGGAATTCCTGCCAGCCCGTTTTCCCGGCTGTCCCAGTGCTGCAGGGGCAGGCAGCCAGCTGTGCTCCAGAGGTGATGGATCCCTCAGGAATGAGGGACCTTGGGATGCTCCGTGCAGCCAGCAGCTCCCATCCCATGCTGTTCCCTATCCTGTTTTTCTGGGAATGACCGTCATTCCATCTTCTGCAGTGCCCACGGCGGGTTACTGGAGATGTCCCTGGACACAAACATCCCTCTCCTTTAGGGCTGCTGGCTGGAATTCCCCTTTTCCCAGGGCAGCTGTGCCCTCCAAAGGAAAGGCACAACAGGAATGTCTCCAGTGAAGGAGCCAGGCAAGGCAAACTTCACACTCTGAGCACTCTGGAGCCGCTCCAGCACTGCTGCTGTGCCATTCCCAGCCCACAGGATCCAGCATTCCCATGGAATCATCACCCCAGGCTTGCATTTCCCAGCGCTCTCTCCTCAGCTACCTTTTCACACTGGAACAACCGCAGTTATTCCAGTTTCCTGTTAGCTGCTAACTGAGCAGCCAGGCTGCACCTCAGACCCACCGAGGGCACGAGGGCACGGCGCAGGGGATGGAGAACATCAGGAAGCTCCCATCCTCTGGGAAAGGAGCAGGGCAGGCTGAGCCTGCTGCTCCAGAGGCCGCTGGACACTTCTCAGGGGCTCTCCCTGGAGTTCAGGATGAGCAAAGGGATCCAGACACATTTTGCACAGCACTGGAAATACCACCAGAGCCAATTAATTATCCCCAGACAAATTAGAGGAGGGACCTTTGTTGGGGGAGAGGCAACCTAGGGACAAAACTGGAAAGACAGAGATGGGGATTCCTTCTCGAGCAGAAATTTGTGCTCTTTGATTTTTGCCTTGAGAGACCCCGACCCCCTCAGCACCTGCCCAGAACAGCTCAGCCTCCCCCCAAACCCCTGCAGGTGAGCTGTGGGTGCCAGGAAGCTGGGAAATGAGGAATAAATATTGGACTTTCCCAAGGAACAGGCAATGCCATCGCATCCCTGGTCCACCTCCAGACCCAAACACAGGCAGCCTCCATCACCCTGAAGACTTGAGCAGATTGTCCAGGACCACGCTCTGGGGGAGATCCCAATGACTTCTGTCAGGCAGGATAAGGATATCCAAATCCCATCCAAATTCCTGCCTGCCCTGTCCCTCTCCCACGACGCAGCTGCCACCAGAGGTGCAGCAAACTCAAACTGTCCTCGTTCCAGCTTACAGCAGTCACAGATCCCAAAATACAATTAAATACTGAAAGTTAGACCTAAACACACTTTTAAAATCTAGATTTAACACAACCTTTCATCTCTACAGTGCATTGATGCTGCCTGGCATTTGCAGGTCGTCCCAAAAGCCGGCTCCAGAGGGGTCTGCCCTGGGATTAACACCACAAATCCATCTGCAGTGGTACAAGGAAGTCTTTCACAGCCTTGACTTCTAGCTAGGTAGGTCTGAGGAACGCTTGGATGAGCTCCCAACAGTCACCAGTGAAATGCACATCCTCTCACATCACTTTCCAAGTCCACAGAAATAAGGTCAGGGTGATTCTCAGTGAAGGACGGACATTCTGCTATCCCAGCTGAGCTCTGCTCCCATCCAGGAGGTTCAGGACTCCCAGGATTTTGCTGAAGTTCACCATTACTTGGTTTGGATATGATATGGCCTAGAAGAAGTGTTCTAGAGCAATGCACAGCCTGAATGAACGTGGTAATTCAGGAGCTCTACCTACTCACATGCTTGGCAGGGGTTTATTCTGGGGAGAGGTCGAACAAAGCGAGAGCCAGCAGCGGCAGCAGGCTGAGAGTTGGCTCCTCTTCCTCCTTCACATCTCAAACCCTTCTCCTGTCCACCCTTATCACTGCAGCTTACAGAGATGAGGAACGTGAGAGCAGCTTCTGAGCAGTAACACCCACCAGGGAAAAGCAGCAGCACTGCCCTGCCCGTGCCGTGCCCCTGAGAGGGGGAGGAATCAAACCAAAAATCTACACAGGACTGGGAAAGAAAATGAGAAATGGCAGGTTCCAGTCGGTTCCTAAGGAGCAGCGAGGGCACAGGAGGCAGGGACACGGGGACAAACTGGATTCTTGTGGTGGCTCAGCATGGATTTGTGGTATTGCTCCTTTTGTCAAGCCAAGAGCAGAGCCCAGAGAGATCTGTTCCTCCCGCGAGAGCCCCGGCGGCGTTTCTAGAGCTTCCTACTGCAGGCAAACTGTTCTGAGTCCTGATGGGCCCGGGGGCTCCTCACTGCTGCTCCTCTGCTTTGCTGCTGTTCCTGAACTTCACCACCATGACTGTGATGTTGTCGGGACAGCCTCTGTAGAAGGACTGCAGCACGATGCTCTTGGCCCCGAAGTGCGGCTCGTCCAGGCGCTCCTTGATGAACCTCACGGCCTCCTCGTTGCTGAAGGCGTCCCACAGCCCGTCCGAGGCCAGGATCATGAACTCTGGCTGCAGTTTGTCCAGGTCAAAGCTCAGGATGTCAGGATCAGGGATCACCACGTTCAGGTTCTTCAGGGGGTAATCGCCCAGCGAGCGCGACATGGCCAGGATGCCCTGCACGCGCCACGAGCCATTGAAGCTGATGAATCCACCTGGGGAGAGACAGCAACGCTCAGAGCAGCTCTCTGGAACATCCAAAAAGCTCTTGGGAACATCCAAGCAGCTCTCTGGAATATCCAAGCAGCTCTTGGGAATATCCAAGCAGCTCTCTGGAACATCCAAAAAGCTCTTGGGAACATCCAAGCAGCTCTCGGGAATATCCAAGAAACTCTTGGGAATATCCAAGCAGCTCTTTGGAACATCCAAGCAGCTCTCTGCTTCCTGCCAGACCCCCTAAAAATTCATCCTGAGGGGTTACAGAGCTCAGAATGCAGGAGGTGACTTTGGTAGATCTCGGAGCGCTGCGGAGAAGAGCTGGATTGCAACATCAGTAATAGCTCTGCCGTCCCCAGGAATGGCTCTGCTGTACCCAGGAATGGCTCTGCTTTCCCCAGGAATAGCTCTGTTGTACCCAAAAATGGCTCTGTTGTCCCCAGGAAGAGCTCTGCTCTCCCCCAGAGAAACCCCCAGCTTCTGGAACAGCACAGGAATTCCTGCGGCACACAATTCCTTAGGAAACCACTTGGAATTTGGCAGAAGAAAGCAGTGAGGGCGAACCCTGACACCCCAATGTTTGTGAGGACAGGTATTTATGCACACTGATAACCTGAGCGCTTTCAAATGTTTTATATTCATGGAAAAACTTGTTATTCCCATTTTGGAGGGGGGAGAGGCCCTGCAGTGCTGGGGCAATGCTCAGTGGAGGGTTAACGTAAATCACAGGAACTTCTTTTTTCCACCAGAGAATTTGCTGCTGCTGTGGGAGCCAAACCAGGAATGGATTCCAAAAAGACTTTGAGGAATCCAAGGAGAATTGGCTTAATTGGTTAAAACTGATGATCCCGGTGTAACTTCCAGCCCAGGAGGTGGCTAAAGTGACAAGTGATGAAAACAAGGAAGATTTATTGTGGGAAGGTTTCTTTCCCTCTATTCCTGCCACGATTTCCATGCTTGTGCTCATTATCTGGGAATAAAAACCAGCTTGGATGGGGTAGATTCATGCTCTGCTGATTCTAGCACTAAACCTCCCTCAGGCTCAGACCAGGGCTCTCAAAGCCAGGCTTTGGGCAGGGCTGGGGCTGAAGCTCCTGGGGTGTTCCTGGTTATCCATGTGGAGATCCCAAGGGATGCTCACTGGGCTGTTGAAGGATGCTCTCCCTACCCCAGGCAGCTGCTTAAGGGCTGGACCAGCTGTCCTGCGACATCCCACTGGAATTTTGGGTGGAAAATGGGAAATGCGATCTGGCACCACCTCTATCCTGTGACATCCCACTGGAATTTTGGGTGGAAAAGGAGAGATTTGATCTGCTGATGTCTCTGCCCCGTGACACCCCACTGGAATTTTGGGTGGAAAAGGAGAGATCTGATCTGCTGACACCTCATCCCATTTTACCAACAGATAAAAAGCGGATTCTCCCAAGAACTCACCAGCCCTTTTGATCCTCTTCCTCTCCTTCAGCTGGTAGGGTTTGTGGTCGTGGGACAGGGGGATGGCGTTGCCATCCTTGTCACACAGCACGCCCCGCGAGTCGCCCACGTTGGCCACGGTGAGCTCCTTGTCGGACAGCAGCGCGATCAGACACGTGGTGCCTGCGGTGGGACGAGACAGGGTCAGCGGGCATTCCTGAGCAGCACAGCGTCCCCATCCTGCCCCGGATCCTGCCCCAGCTCCTGCCCCGGATCCTGCCCCGGATCCTGCCCCAGCTCCTGCCCCGGATCCTGCCCCGGATCCTGCCCCGGATCCTGCCCCAGCTCCTGCCCCGGATCCTGCCCCGGATCCTGCCCCCGCTCCTGCCCCGGATCCTGCCCCGGATCCTGCCCCGGATCCTGCCCCGGATCCTGCCCCGGATCCTGCCCCGGCTCCTGCCCCGGATCCTGCCCCGGATCCTGCCCCAGCTCCTGCCCCAGCTCCTGCCCCGGATCCTGCCCCGGCTCCTGCCCCGGATCCTGCCCCAGCTCCTGCCCCGGATCCTGCCCCGGATCCTGCCCCAGCTCCTGCCCCGGCTCCTGCCCCAGCTCCTGCCCCGGATCCTGCCCCGGATCCTGCCCCAGCTCCTGCCCCGGATCCTGCCCCGGATCCTGCCCCAGATCCTGCCCCGGATCCTGCCCCGGATCCTGCCCCGGCTCCTGCCCCGGATCCTGCCCCGGATCCTGCCCCAGCTCCTGCCCCGGATCCTGCCCCGGATCCTGCCCCGGATCCTGCCCCCGCTCCTGCCCCGGATCCTGCCCCGGATTCTGCCCCAGATCCTGCCCCGGATCCTGCCCCAGCTCCTGCCCCGGCTCCTGCCCCGGATCCTGCCCCGGATCCTGCCCCAGCTCCTGCCCCGGATCCTGCCCCAGATCCTGCCCCGGATCCTGCCCCGGATCCTGCCCCGGATCCTGCCCCAGATCCTGCCCCGGCTCCTGCCCCGGATCCTGCCCCGGATCCTGCCCCAGCTCCTGCCCCGGATCCTGCCCCGGATCCTGCCCCGGATCCTGCCCCGGATCCTGCCCCAGCTCCTGCCCCGGATCCTGCCCCGGCTCCTGCCCCAGCTCCTGCCCCAGATCCTGCCCCGGATCCTGCCCCGGATCCTGCCCCAGCTCCTGCCCCGGATCCTGCCCCGGATCCTGCCCCGGATCCTGCCCCAGCTCCTGCCCCGGATCCTGCCCCGGATCCTGCCCCAGCTCCTGCCCCGGATCCTGCCCCAGAACGCCAGCGTGGGGAGCTGGGACAGAATTCCAGGACTGGGAAATGAGACCTGCGGCTGTGTGAGCCCACGTTAACAGAGAGCCTGAAATGGCTGGAATATTTCCCTTTGCCCTTTTCCCATTCCCCTTTCCCATTTTCCTTCTCCCATTTCCCTTCTCCCTTCTCCCATTTCCCTTTTCCCTTCTCCCATTTCCCATTTCCCTTCTCCCTTCTCCCATTTCCCTTTCTCTTGTCCCATTTCCCTTTTCCCTATCCCTCCTCCCATTTCCCATTTCCCTTTTCCCTTTCCCTCTTCCCATTTCCCATTCCCCTTTTCCCATTTTCCTTCTTCCATTTCCCTTTTCCCATTTCCCTTTCCCTCCTCCCATTTCCCTTTTCCCATTTTCCATTTCCCTTCTCCCATTTCCTTCGTCCCATTTCCCTTCTCCCATTTCCCTTCTCCCATTTCCCATTTCCTTTCCAGTTCCCATCCGCCCTCAGCCAAAACCCATATATATATATAGTCCTCAGCAGTACCCCATACATATAAATATATAATAATATAGAAAAATGTATATTAAAAATATAAATATATATAAATATATATGGTATACACTATATCCACATATATATAAAAGTATAAATGTATTTTTATTTATAATATAAATAATATAAATTTATAATGTATATCTTATATAGAATATATATTAATACATATTATATAATTTTATAAATTACTTTACAATATTTATATATTTACATAATATATAATATAAACTGAATATATTTATATTATAAATATATATATTTTATTTTATACATATATAAATATATAAATATATACATATATATATATATATATATATATATGGATTTAGCAGATATCAGGTAAAAAACCCAGTCTGGGGCTGACACCTGGCTCTGGATACAATCTCTAAATATCAATAAATCCCTAAATATCAATATCTCCCAGGACTCCTTGACAGCAGGGAAAAATAAATCCCATCTCTTTTTTCCTTCTGTGGTTGTTGTTATGCAATAATGAAACTCAATTTCTCCAGGAAGAAGGGCCACCCATTAAGGAAAAAACAAACATTTCCCACAGGACAAAACCAGCTCCCAGCAGGCTGGAATTCCCTGGCACACCAGAATAAAATGCCAAAATGCCTTTAAATAACCCAAATTTAGCACGGATCAGGCACCGAGCACCTCAGGTGTTCAGGGATGCTCTAAATCAAAGCAATGGGATTAGGAGCCAGCAAAGCTTTGCTGGGAGAAAAGATTCCTGCACGGAATCACCGCAGCCTCAGCTAGTCAGGAACGCCACTTTTAAACGAAAGGATTTGGAGATTAGGAGAGGATTTGTCCCCATCTGTCACTTCTGGCCTCCTTTTCATTTTTCAAACCTTCCTTACTCAAACCTCACCAAAAATCTTGCCGTCGTTTGATTACCTCCAGACAAACTCATTTTATATTTGTGTCTCTGATGGATTGATTCCCTAAGGAAAATCCACAAAGAGAGGGGAAGATTGGCATTGGGATGCGGAGTCCGTTAATGTTGCGTGTTGCCAGAAAAGCCAAATTCACCCCCAAAATTGTGCCAGATTCGGAGCGTTTGAGCTTTATTCCGGCAAACGGATGCAGCTGAACTCCAACCACCGTGGGAACACCCCGGGAGGAGGGAACGACCCGGGGCTGCGAAACGGTCCCTCCAAGGGGGATGGGGGAGAATTCCCAGATGGAAAAGTTGTGGAAGCTCTTCCCCATCCAGCACGCCCTGCTGCGGTCAGCGCCCGAGCCCTGCCGTCCCCGGAGCGGGAATTGCAGAAAATGGAGCTCCAGCCCGAGGGGGAAGCAGCCGGGGCTCCAGGCCAGGCATCATCCCCGGCCAGGAAAATTCTCTTTTCTCCCCTCTCACCACCAGCAGTGTATTCAGACAGGTTCAAACGGGTTTTTCCTTCATTTTTTTCCGTTTTTTTTTTTTTTGCATTTTTTCCTTCATTTTTTTTCTGTTCATTTTTTTTTCTTCATTTTTTCCCTTCATTTTTCCCCCATCATTTTTGTTTCCATCATTTTTTCATTCAGTTTTTTCCTTAATTTTTTAAATGTTTTTCCTTCATTTTCTTTCCCTTCATTTTTTTCCTCCATTTTTTCCCCTTCATTTTTCCTTCATTTTTTTTTTCCTTCATTTTTTCCCTTCATTTTTTTTTGACTTCTTTCCTTATTTTCTTCATTTTTTTCCCTTCATTTTTTCCCCCTTTATTTCTTCCCCTTAATTTTTTTCTTTCATTTTTTCCCTTCATTTTTTCTTTCCTTCATTTTTCCTTCATTTTCCCCCTTCATTTTCTTCCTTCATTTTTTTGCCTTCATTTTTTTCCCCTTCATTTTTTTTTCCTTCATTTTTTTCCCTCCATTTTTCCCCTTCATTTTTTCTTTCCTTCATTTTTTCTTTCCTTCATTTTTTCCCCTTCACTTTTTCCCTTCATTTTTTCCCTTCATTTATTTTTTCCCTCAGCTTTTCCTACATTTTTTTCTCCATTTTTTCCTTAATTTTCCTTCTTTTTTTTTCTTCCCTTTTTTCATTTCATTTTTTCACTTCATTTTTTTCCCTTCATTTATTTTTTCCTTCATTTTTTTTTTGCTCCATTTTTTCCCCTTCATTTTCCTTAAATTTTTTTCCTTCATTTTTTGCCCTTCATTTTTTTCCCCAGTAATTTCCCTGCACTTCTTCCTCCCTAACAAACCCCTATAAACGAAAATATTTGGAGAGGAGCTGGAGCGACCAAACTAAGGGGAAAAAAAAAAAAATTACAAAATTTTTTGGAGTGGGAAAGATCAACAAAAATCACCTACCTTTGAAGTTTATTTTTTATTCATCGTTAAAAGCATGTTATAATGATAAATGAAATATTTTGCACCTTTATTTTATCTCTGCTGGCCTTTGAGAACCCACAATCCTCGTGTGAGGTGGAATTTGCAGAAGGATCTAAATGCTGGAAGGGATTTTAAATGCCTGAAAACAAAATGCTATTAAAAAAGTAAATATCAGGTCAGAAAACTGTGTTAAAAAAGCCTCCAAAATTGCCTGGGTTTGGGTGCCCATGGCCTCGCGTCGTGTTTAAAATCGGGTTTTGTGCCTGCCCTCTCCATTCTGTGGGAAAGCCCAAAAATCAGTTATTGGTGATGGAAAAAGAGAAAAAAATAAATAAAATAAAATGTGGGAGCAATGCAGGAAAGAAAAGTTCAGCCTGGTGTTTAGGTGAAGACTGAAAATCAGAGATTTTGGGGTGTTTTTGGCAATAAAACGTGAATTATAAGGAATTACAGCAGGAAAAATAAATATTTCCCAGAAATGAGGACAAAAGCTCAGCCTGCTCAAGGAATTTGGGGAAAGACTGAAAATGGGTGATTTTTTGGGCAATAAAATGTGAATTGTAAGGAACGTCTTCAATAAATATTTTAAAAAATGAGAACAAAAGCTCAACCTGCACAAGGAATTTGGGAAAAAACCGAAAACCGGCCACTTTTTTTGATGTGATAAAACGTAAATAAAGCTCAACCTGCACAAGGAATTTGGGAAAAAACCGAAAACTGGCCACTTTTTTTGATGTGATAAAACGTAAATAAAGCTCAACCTGCACAAGGAATTTGGGAGAAACCGAAAATCAGCCATTTTTTGGTGCAGTAAAATGTGAATTCTAAAGAACCTCTTCAATAAATATTTACAAAAATGAGAACAAAAGCTCAACCTGCACAAGGAATTTGGGAGAAACCAAAAATCAGCCATTTTTTGGGATGCAGTAAAATGCGAATTATAAAGAACCTCTTCAATAAATATTTACAAAAATTAGGAAAAAACCTCAACCTGCACAAGGAATTTGGGAAAAAACCGAAAACCGGCCATTTTTTTTGATGTGATAAAACGTAAATAAAGCTCAACCTGCACAAGGAATTTGGGAGAAACCGAAAATCAGCCATTTTTTGGTGCAGTAAAATGTGAATTCTAAAGAACCTCTTCAATAAATATTTACAAAAATGAGAACAAAAGCTCAACCTGCACAAGGAATTTGGGAGAAACCAAAAATCAGCCATTTTTTGGGATGCAGTAAAATGCGAATTATAAAGAACCTCTTCAATAAATATTTACAAAAATTAGGAAAAAACCTCAACCTGCACAAGGAATTTGGGAAAAAACCGAAAACCGGCCATTTTTTTTGATGTGATAAAACGTAAATAAAGCTCAACCTGCACAAGGAATTTGGGAGAAACCGAAAATCAGCCATTTTTTGGTGCAGTAAAATGTGAATTCTAAAGAACCTCTTCAATAAATATTTACAAAAATGAGAACAAAAGCTCAACCTGCACAAGGAATTTGGGAGAAACCAAAAATCAGCCATTTTTTGGGATGCAGTAAAATGCGAATTATAAAGAACCTCTTCAATAAATATTTACAAAAATTAGGAAAAAACCTCAACCTGCACAAGGAATTTGGGAAAAAACCGAAAACCGGCCATTTTTTTTGATGTGATAAAACGTAAATAAAGCTCAACCTGCACAAGGAATTTGGGAGAAATCGAAAATCAGCCATTTTTTGGTGCAGTAAAATGTGAATTATAAAGAACCTCTTCAATAAATATTTACAAAAATGAGAACAAAAGCTCAACCTGCACAAGGAATTTGGGAGAAACCAAAAATCAGCCATTTTTTGGGATGCAGTAAAATGCGAATTCTAAAGAACCTCTTCAATAAATATTTACAAAAATGAGAACAAAAGCTCAACCTGCACAAGGAATTTGGGAAAAAACCGAAAACCGTCCATTTTTTTTTGATGTGATAAAACCTAAATAAAGCTCAACCTGCACAAGGAATTTTGGAAAAAACCCGAAAACGGGCCATTTTCTGAGATGAGGTAAAACGCAAATAAAGCTCAACGTGCACAAGTCATTTAGGAAAGTCTAAAAACCGGGCCATTTTTTGAGCGGCAAAACGCGAATTTCAGCGCAGCCCCTCCATACCTGCTTCGTCATAGGACACGGCGAGTTTCTGGAGCATCTCCCTGTCGATGGAGAGGATCTGCTGCTGCAGGATGCTCTGGTAGGACAGCACGCTGTGCTCCTTGTCCCGCTCGTAGTCCTGCAGGTGCTGCTTCAGCACCTCGGGCAGCCGCGACTTCACGTACTCCGCCGCCGACTGCGGGAGAAGGGTTCATCCAGTCATTCATTCGTTAGTTCCTTAATTCGTTAATTCGTTCATTAGCGCGCCGCGGCGATTGGGGTCGGGGTTACAGCGGGCGGGTGTCACCCAACCCAGGTGAGAAGAGTCAGGGAATTCAGTGCAGGTTCACAGGAGAGGGTTTTAGGGATTCGGCGGGTAAATTTTTAATGGGTTGGTTGGGGTATTTTTGTTCTGGAATTTTTGTTTGGAATTGTGAAAGATGAGGCGGGGAACTGGAATCAAACGTTAATGGGTTTATTCTGAATTTTTATTTGAAATATGAAAGCATGAAGAGGCAGACTGGTATATTGATATGTTGATGTATTGATGTATTGATATAGTGATGTACTGGTATACTGATATATTGATATATTGATGTATTGATATATTCATATACTGATATATCAATATATTCATATATTGATATCCTGATATATTGACATAGTGATGTATTGATATAGTGATGTATTGATATATTAATATACTGATATATTGATGTACTGATGTATTGATATATTGACATATTGATATACTGACATATTGATATATTGATATACTGATGTACTTATATATTCATATATTGATATATTGATATAGTGATATATTCATATACTGATATACTGATATATCGATATATTAATATACTGATATATTGATATATTGATGTATTGATACTTTAATATATTGATATACTGATATATTGATATATTGATATACTGATACACTGATATACTGATATATTGATATACTGATACACTGATATACTGATATATCGACATACTGATATATTGATATACTGATACACTGATATATTGATATATTGATATATTGATATACTGATATACTGATATACTGATACACTGATATACTGATATATTGATATACTGACAATCTGACATTCTGATACACTGATATACTGATACACTGATATACTGATATATTGATATACTGATACACTGATATATTGATATACTGATATATTGATATATTGATATACTGATACACTGATATATTGATATATTGATATATTGATATACTGATATACTGATATACTGATACACTGATATACTGATATATTGATATACTGACAATCTGACATTCTGATACACTGATACACTGATATATTGATATATTGATATATTGATATACTGATACACTGATATATTGATATACTGATATATTGATATATTGATATACTGATACACTGATATATTGATATACTGACAATCTGACATTCTGATACACTGATATACTGATATATTGATATACTGATACACTGATATATTGATATACTGATATATTGATATATTGATATACTGATACACTGATATATTGATATACTGACAATCTGACATTCTGATACACTGACACTTCGCTATTTCTGGCACACACACACAAAATTCCCCGCTCCCTCCGTCCCACGGCTCGGTGCCCGAGCAGAGGGAACGAGCCGCAGGCGGCAGAGCGGGGCTGTGCTGGGCTCTGAGTAAAGCTGGAGTAACGGCGGAGTAACCCCCGAGAGCCCTGCAGCCCCTGCTTCTGCAAATCATTACTGACCGCAGTGCTGGCACGGCACCGTTTGTAATCCCTTTCACCTGCTTTAACTGAGTCCAAGTTGTCACCTAGCCCTGGGAGAATTCTATTTATTAGTGTGACAAACAGATATTAATTAGAGTTTCATAGCAAAATCAGAGTATCATGGATTTTCTAGTAAAAGTTTAAAAGTTTTTTAGTAAAATATTAAAATAGACTAAGTGCAAAAATATTTTTACAGAAGTAGCCAATGCGTTTATTTAATACTAAAATAGACTATGTGTAATAATATTTTTTACAGAAGTAGCCAATGCTTTTATTTAATATTAAAATAGACTAAGTGTAATGATAATTTTTACAGAAGTAGCCAATGCTTTTGTTTAACATTAAAACAGACTAAGTGCAAAAATATTTTTTACAGAAGTAGCCAATGCTTTTATTTAATACTAAAATAGACCATGTGTAATAATATTTTTTTACAGAAGCAGCCAATGCTTTAATATTAAATATGGGTAATGATAATTTTTTACAGAAGTAACCAGTGTTTTTATTTGTGGAACCGACTGGCAATGGTGATAATAACTCAGATAACAGTGTAAAATAGCTCATGGTGATTTAATGCATTTGTGGAGTACTTTATCTGTATGATAATATTGAAAAGAACCATGAAAATAAACATCAAAATTAAGAAGGTGAAGAGGGGTTTACCACTGACCCCGGGGTTACCAAAAACTGCCTTGTGAGGACATAAAATACCCAAACTTCACCCGTGGTGTGATCTGTACTTTAAGAAGACAGGTCAAGAACAGAACCAAACAGAATTATTCCTGGAATATATAAACTCAAAATGCTTGAATATGTATAACCCTCAGGAATATACATTTAACCAATGTAATGAAGTACATGAAGAATATAAAAAGTTTATGCAGGATATAAAAAACTTGTTTTTAACCTCAAGCACACAGCACTTTGTCTACTTTTTAAACTTCTCAAAACTTTCAGGAGTGACCTGAAATTTTCACGACCACCATCCCTCCCTGGGACTGTCACATTCCCACTGTGACAGGGAATAGAAATTCCCTTTTTTTTTTTCTGGCACAGGCTGAATTTGGGGGTTTTTTTCCACCTTTACCTCTCTGAAAGAACAACGGCTCCGTGCTCCAGTTTTCCTGCCAATCTCAAGGCAAAAAATAAAAATTAAGAAAAAAAAAAAAAAAAAAAAGAAATGGTAATAAAGTTGTTTTATTTTTTTTTATTCCAGGCCTGGGAGTGAGCAGAAGTCACCTCCAGTCTTTTCCTGGCGTTATTTTTAGTTTTCCAGAGTCAATCAGTGATTAAATTGCAATCTTAAAATATCCCTGAAGTTGTGTTCCACGTTCCTGCACGCTGGCACCAAGGGAATAACTCCTGGAAAAAACCAAAGGAGCTGCCCACGTGAGCACAGAATAATTCATTAATTACCAATTAACGTTACATTTGACGAGTTGCTGCTTCCAAAGTTGTACACGGATTATTTTAAGCCCAAATTCAAGAATTTGTGTTTAATGTGAGAACAGATTTGTTCTCTTTGATCTCTGGGGGATTTTTGTGCTCCTGGAAAACACCTGAGCTCAGGAATTTGATTTTCTCCTGCTCATCCCTATGGAAAAGCAATTCCATGGCCACTTCTCTAAAACTGCAACTCTGGGAATCTGCTTCCAGTCTGAAGCAAATTAAATAAAAGATTGACTTTAATACCTTAATTGACTTTAGGGTATTTTGTCCTACCATGGAAAATTAATATTTCATATAGAGAGAATAGATTTAAAAATATCTACAGTGAAGTATAAATCACAGAGAGTATTCACCACAAAAATCTCAATTTTTCACTGAATAAAACCAAACCCTGACATAAAAATCCCCTCAGGAATTGCTGAAACCCCTCATTCTCACCCCACCCCATTTCCTGACTCACCAACCAACCAAGACCATAAAATTTGTATTTTCCTACCCCAAAATTCACACTTCTGGCACTGAAACACTGAAATTTTAATTAATTGTGTTATAAACACAGGGGCAGCTGCATCCTTCCCTCTCCTCACCCCATCCCATTTCCTGACTCTCCAATGAACCAAACCTTTAAAATCTGTATTTCCCCCCCAAAATTTCACCTTTCTGTCACCGAAACGCTGAAATTTTCATTAATTGTGTTATAAACACACACAGCTCAGGGGAAATCCCTCTCCAAGAGGCAAAGCCTTGGCAATGCTCCTCATCCCACCCCGGATGCAGAATGTCCCAAATTTTGTGGTTTTCCACCCAAATGGAGCTCCCTGTGTGGGCACACGAGGGGACAAGGAGTGACCCGAGAGCCCCGTGACCAAAGTCCTTAATTAAGACACCAAATTCATTAATTAAGACACCAAACTCGTTAATTAAGCAGCTCCACAGCCCTGTGAAAATCCAGGGTGGAAAACAAGAGCCATGGGATGGTCAGGACGTGGCAGGGGAAGCTCTGAGGGATCCAATTAGCTGGAACTGCCATTATTTATCAACATTTCTAATTTAACAGCCATTATTTATCATCATTTTTTCATTTAACAGCCATTATTTATCAAAATTTCCAATTTAACAGCCATTAATTTATCAACATTTCTAATTTAACAGATGGCACCGAGCCCCTGATTTACAGGGATATCCCCACAGATTTGGGATATTCATGGCCTGGAGAGAATTCATTCTGCATTCCCAGCTCCTGAAGACATCCAGGGAAAATAAAATAAAATAAAGGATCTGGAAAATCGAATACAGGATGCAGGGAAAATAAAATACGGGATCCAGGGGAAATAAAATACAGGATATGGGAAAATGAATACAGGATATGGGGAAATGAATACAGGATATGGGGAAATCGAACACAGGATCCAGGGAAAATAAAATACAGGATCTGGAGAAATAAAATAAAGGATCTGTGGAAAATCAAATACAGGATCTGGAGAAATAAAGTACAGGATATGGGAAAATCAAATACAGGATATGGGGAAAATCAAATACAGGATCTAGGGAAATAAAATAAAGGATCTAGGGAAATAAAATACAGGATCTGGGAAAATCATATATAGGGTCTGGGGAAAATCAAATTTAGAATCCAGGGAAAATAAAATACAGGATATGGCGAAATCAAACACAGGATCCAGGGAAAATCAAATACAGGATCTGGGAAAATTAAATACAGGATCTAGGGGAAATAAAATACATGATATGGGAAAATGAAATACAGGATATGGGGAAAATCAAATACGGGATCTAGGGAAATAAAATACAGGATATGGGAAAATCAAATACAGGATATGGGGAAAATCAAATACAGGATATGGGGAAAATCAAATACAGGATGTGGAGAAATAAAATACAGGATCTGTGGAAAATCAAATACAGGATCTGGAGAAAATCAAATACAGGATCTGGGGAAATAAAATACAGGATTTGGGAAAATCATATATAGGGTCTGGGGAAAATCAAATTTAGAATCCAGGGGAAATCAAATACAGGATCTGTGGAAAATCAAATACAGGATCCAGGGAAAATAAAATACAGGATATGGGAAAATCCAATACAGGATCTAGGGGAAATAAAATACAAGCTACAGGAGAAGATCAAATACAGGATGCAGGGCAGAGTGGGGCACCCCTGGTGCAGGATTTTGAGGCACACCTTTCAAGATCCTGCTGTCCCTCCTTCCCACAGAATTCCCATTCCCTCCCCTCCAAAAACACCTGGATGGGTCCTGTATTTGATATTCCCCGTATCCCATATTTTATTTTCTTATTTATTCATTTATTTATTTGATTTAATCATTTTTATTTTATTTATTTTATTGTTTTTTATTTTATTTTATTTTATTTTATTTTATTTTATTTTATTTTATTTTATTTTATTTTATTTTATTTTATTTTCTTCTTTATTCCAGGGAAAATCAAATACAGGATGCAGGGCAGAGTGGGGCACCCCTGGTGCAGGATTTTGAGGCACACCTTTCAAGATCCTGCTGTCCCTCCTTCCCACAGAATTCCCTGCCTTTCAGAAAAACCTGGATCCCCACAAGTTTCCTGCTCCACACGCCATGCCCCACCACTGGAACCAGATGATTTTTAAAATCAAAGGAAGGACACAAAGATTTCTGAGGCTTGACGGGGCAAAAAAGTCCAAAGCTGCAAGTCAAAGAAGGTTTTGGGAGCAAACCTTAGGGAAATGTTAATGAACAAAAAAAGTGTCCTGGTGCAGAAAAATCCCAGGATTAACCTGGTTAAATCCCGAGTTGCTCGGTGATCTCGGATGACGCATCGACACAGTCACAACAAATCCAAAAATAAAAGAATATAAACACAGAAACAAATGGAAACAAAAGAAAAAAATATATATATTAGAAAAAAAAAATACTTGGAGCAAGGAAAACCCGTGGAAAATGTTAAAAAGTTGCTGCAGCAGAGGAGCTACTGCCAGGTGATGTCCTGAAAGCTGCAGGGTTGAATTTTTCTGTCCCAAAGTCGTTCCCTTTTCCTGGAGCTGTCCCCTGCTGCAGCCACTGGAGCCTAAATCCCAGGCAAAGAACCCAAATCCCGAGGGCAGGAACAGGTTGGGAAGTGCTGGTAAAGTTATTTTCCAGCAGAAATCCACCCAGGGATATGCAGGGCTGAAAAAAAAATCTCTTTCATCTCCGCGTTTGAAAATTCCCACAGGATGGGGAGATGCTGCACTTTTTAATAATCCCGAGGGAGAGAGAGGTGGAATTACAGAGCGGGAATGCCTAAAAAAACCAGGATATGGGATCAGGTGGCTCCCACCGCCGGGAAAAACCCGGGATTTGGGAGGCACAGGGAGCAAAGGGGCTCCTCGGGGTGTCCCTGATCCCATTCCTGTCCTCTGCAGCCTCAGGAACAAATTCTGGGCTCATTCCAACCAAACTCCTCATTCCCACAGATCACCCCGGACAAATCCTTCCTGCTGCTCTCCGCGGCCTCGGGGATCCCAGCAAAGCCTTCCACGGAAATCAGGATGCTGATTTAAAATATCCACAACACTTGCGAGAGTCTTCAGGGACTGAGATCCATCTCCAGATCCCCCTGATCCAGGGGGGTTCCTAGGGTGGGGGTGGTTGTCACCGTCCCCGTCCCACCCGCTCCAATTCCATCCTGCGTGAGAAAGATGGAAAAATCACGGGAAAGATTCCGGATCCACGACGATCCCGTTTGGATTTTCACAGTGCCCGTCTCAGACCAGCAGAAATCATTTGAAATACAGGTTTTTGGGCTTGTATATATATATGTATTAAAAAAAAAAAAACCCACACCAAAACCCAAATCTACCCACACGATTCATTATTCTAAGGGAAGTGCACTTAACTTATTAAACATCTCTCAGAGGGAAAGTGAAAACCATGGAATAACGAGCTTGTGGACAAGAAATGCACTCCAGAAAATCCATCAGTGAAATTTTGTAGCAATTCTCTAAGGCTTTCCTGCTCATTTCCAAAAAGCACAGTGCAGAAACATCTATATATTGACACATAAATTAAGATTTAAAAAAAATCCCATCCCAGATGAAACAAGAGACCTGGAATCCACCTTTCCCTGACCCCCTTGTTCTGGGGAGAGTCCCTGGGTTTTATTTTCCCTTCCAGGGGTGAACCAGGACAACCTGAGGAGCTCGTTCCTCTGCTCGAACACAGCGAGGGATTATTCCCATTTTTTCTGCCATTCCAGGAGTTTTCTTGGCATCCTGACACTCCAGAAGTGGCTGAAGAATATTCCCTGGATTCCTGCCTCCCTGAGAGCCAAAGAATATTCCCTGGATCCCCGAGAGCCAGACTCGGGGCAGACAAATCCCTCCACACAGGAAGGGCTGGTGGGGACGGCAGCAGATCCCAAAACGGTGCTCCTGGAATGTGGCGCTGATTCCAGGGAAATTTCCTGCTCCTTCCCCATCCCACCCCTGGTGTTTAGGATCAGCGGGAGCAGCTCCCCTGGAGCCACTGGGATTTTGCTGGGGCAAACCTCTCGGAATGAAGACGTGGAGCTGGGAGCAGAATTCCAAGGGAAACACGAGAGCAAGAACGGGATCTGCTCTGCTGGGAGAACACGAGACCCACAGATGGCACCAGGACAAACAGTTTGCCCTCTAAAGCAAGGAGCTATTCAAGGATAAACAAACCAAGAGAATTTTTCCTTTAATACCAAATTTTGGTACGTCCAGCCAGTCATTTCATGATCTAAAAGTGTCTTTTTTTTTTTTTCCCCCTCTGCAATAAACGATCAGTGCGTATCCGAGGAAAGCCCCACTCACAGTTTAAAATAAAGTTATGAGTTGTGAATCTTAATTAGAATGTCAACCATTATCTATGTCTCTTTTAGGAGAAAAAAAAATAGTTTAATGGGGAAATTAAAGTGAAAATGAGGCCCAAAGCAGTCGGTTGATAAAATTCCTGTCAGTTCTGACAAACAGGGAGCTGGAGCTGGCTTAAAGGTGATGGATTCCATAAATCCTGGAAGATGCAGAGCACAGACACAGAGGAGCAGCAATAATTCTGACAAACACCCCCCCGTGGCCATAATGCTAATGGTTGACTAATATTTGAGTTTACCAAAGGGCACGATTTAGTTAATGGCACAAAGCAAAATCGGTGTGATTGAAGTGCTTAAAAAAAAAAAAAATAAGAAAAAAATTAGGGATGTCAAGATTTCACCTGATTTTGATGCTAATTGGGTGGAACTATTAATGGAGATGAGCTGAATGTGAAATTAAGGTCTGTGAAAAAAAAAAAAAAAGGGGGGGTTTAAAATGCTTGAAAAGACTTGGCCATTACCAGGTAACAATGCAGAAAAATCCAGGTCCCAAATTACAATTTATTTACTGAACGTGAAGGTGCACAGAGCATTTGAAGGGCAGCCAGGAGCATTTCACCCAACCAGGATCAACTGCAACATTTTCTTTTATCCCTGGAATCAAATCTAAGCAAAAGGGATTTTTGAGAAAGAGCAATAACCCTAAAAATAATGGTGAGAGTGTCATAAACTCTCTAAATTTACACAGGTGTCGAACTGCTCGTTTTCCAATCTTTTTCTTTTCTTTTTTTTTTTTTTTTTTTTGATACAGCAAAATGCTGCATTTTGGATTTTATTGAGCTCATCAAGTTCAACACTGAAGGTAAAAAAACAAAAAAAAAAGAGTTTGCAAAATGACTCAACTTTAAATGACATTTCCAGCTCTGTGCCTGTAACCCTGCATCAACGCAGCCCTTGAACTGAAAGCTTTTATTAGGAATTAAAATGCCTTAAAACTACTCCAGGGGATTTCCACAGGTGTCTCTCTGTGCAGAAGCTTTTCCAAAGAGCAGGGCTTTTTGTTAGTTTTTTTGGTTGGTTTTTTTTTTTTTTCAGTGAAAAACCAGTTTTACCAGAAGCGTTTCATTCTGCTCCTGTAGTTGAGGGGGGGAAAAAAAAGTATTTATAGTCTATTAGAGTCAATTAAAGAGCAAGAAGCATTCATCTTTCTTTGCCATTGTTCTCTCCCTCCAAGCACTGAGGGAGAGGAGTGGAATATTTTAGCCTAAATGGTCTCTCCTGATTTAGAGATTTCACTTTGTGCCAAGCAGAAATCAAGAACTGCAAAGATTCAGTCTGGGTGAGTTAAACAGGAGACCAAAATAAAAAATAATTAAAAAAAAAAAACAAAAACAAAAAAAAACAACTCTATTTTCACCTACTTAGAACTGCACCAGTGTTCATCACAAACCTGTCTCCCACTCTTCCTAGCACCTCTAAATGGAAATTTCTGCAATTCCATCCAGAACAACTCCAAAGCTCAGCAAGCAGCAAACACGCAGGAATTTCCAAATAACAGCACAGTGCTAATGTACAAAATATTTTAATTTTGCCTTCCTCAGCCATGAATCCCCTGAGGGAAGCAGGAAAGCTCCTGGAGCAGGAGGTGTTGTCCCCTGGAGCCAAGTCCTGTCCTGATAAGGCTTCTCCTAAATGAGATAAATCTAATGCTGGGAACAATCCTTAAGCTTCTGTTGAAGTCTGACCTTAAAAAATTCTCTTAAGAAACCCCGTTAAAAATTCTCTATGGAGAAACCCCATTAAAAAAATTCTCTATTGAGAAACTCCATTAAAAAATTCTCTGTTGAGAAACCCCATTAAAAAAATTCTCTATGGAGAAACCCTGTTAAAAATTCTCTATGGAGAAACCCCATTAAAAAATTCTCTATTGAGAAACCCCATTAAAAAATTCTCTGTTGAGAAACCCCACTAATAATTAGCCTTGTGTTCCATCCACAGCTGTTGGAAGGGGGTGAGATGGAGATAAAACCTGGGGAGTTTTGGGGTTCATCCCAGCAGCTCTTCCAGAGGGATCCAGGCATGGAGACACAACTGAGATTTTCCAGCTGCATTTTCCTCTGTCCCTTCCAGAACTGGGACAAGCCCTGCACATAAAGAGTTAACAGGGAAAAAAAAAAAGTAGAATCCCCTGATTCACCACATTTCTCTTCAGAAATTAAAACTTCTGAATGGGACAATGTGCAGGTTCAATGAGCTCTGATTAAATGTAATTATGGTTATTTTCTGAGGTCCTCTCCTCCCTTTGGGTTTGAAAAATCCACTGTACTGACCCAAATAATGAGCTGGAGGCAGCCAAGAAAGAGCCACATTCCTGGTCCCTGTAAAACTAATCTGGAATAAAGGAAACTTTTGTGTCCTCCCCGTGTGCTCCTGGAACACCAGGCTGCCAGGAAAAAGAGATTTTTGTGCTCATGTGGGTGATAAGCAGCTGAAACATGAGATTGTGGCACAACTTTAGTGCTCAGAAAGGAATCCCGAGGTGTAGAAATAGTGGGGTAATAATGATGGATTGGGGTAATTAGGTTATTAGGGAATTGTTCATGGAAATCCCTGTCTGTTTGTTAGACCTGGAATTTCACAATCGAGAGAATATTTGCGGGTTTAAGAACACAATAACAAAAAGGGGGAAATCACAAGGGGGGTTCTTTTTGTTCATTTGTTTTTTGGTTTTTTGTTTTGTTTTTTTTTACCAGAGAAGGAAACTTTCCCTCTGATGAGTTAAGAGGTCAGAGAGGTGAGGATGTGAAGGCTCTGAGGGAAGAGATGCTCTGGTTGTAGTGACACAGCTCCTTTTCCAAAAAACAGGAGGAATCAGAGACATTTTAGGGACATCAGCGACCAAGGAACAAAAAAAAAAAAAAAAAAGGGTGGGCATATCAGGATCTGACACCCTGCTGCAGAGTGACTGCCCTGGAACTCATCTGCAGTTTCTTCTCCTGAGCTGAAGGACCCAGAAACTCCCATTAAATAAAACATCTCCTTCAAGAAGTAAAAAGACAAACCTTCCAGAGTGGCCAGAATTGATGTCAGAGAGTAATTATATCAACCACTTAATTAAATGGCAGAGG
This sequence comes from Cinclus cinclus, assembly GCF_963662255.1. Lineage (NCBI taxonomy): Eukaryota > Metazoa > Chordata > Aves > Passeriformes > Cinclidae > Cinclus > Cinclus cinclus. The sequence goes on from NC_085055.1 coordinate 2,027,097, forward strand.
CTCAAAGACAGGGACTTCATTAAACAGAGAAGCAGCCAATTCGAATCCATAAATAGTTTCCAAAGCCTGTTCATTTTCTGGAGGCATTTCACTACACAAACACTGAGAGCTGTACCCTTGAGAGCAGGAGAGGAATAAATCAGGCCCCAGTTAAGACAAACACCGATGCCTGGATGTTATCCCTTCTTCCCTCTAAAAATGGACATGTGAAAGAATTTAAAAAAAAAAAAAAAAGGATTTTTCCTGCCTGTGGGATCAGAACATCTGTGGTTATTGAGCCCAAAGGCACGTGGGGAGCAGGGAATGGTTTGGAGGTGTTTTTGTTCATGTTCCTCAGGTGCAGCATTCAAAAAGATGGGAAAACAAGGAGGAAGGAGGCAGATGGAGGAAAAAAGAAGGGATTGATACTCATGAAGGGGAGAACAGTGAATGAAGTGGAATAGTCAGAAAAAGGAAAAATGAGAGCAATGGTGTTCAAAGAACACCTGGAGGTGGCACCCAAAGCTCTGGGCTGGTGACAGGGTTGGCATCAGCCACAGGTTGGACTTGGTGGTCTTGGAAATCTTTTCCAGCCTCAGGGATTCAATGCCAGGGAAATGTAAGTGGACATTTAAAGGCAGTTTTTCCTGGAACACAGTTTAATTAAATAAGGTGGTACATAGCCATTTTGTTGGTGCAGCTCGTTAGGACAGAGGTTGGTAATTGCACTGATTGTCAAGGCAGAAGGTCAAGGAGGTTTCCAGCTATTTTCAGCTCTGAGTGGCTGGAGAACGGAGGGGCTGAGCAGGGAATTAATCCAGCTGAGGGGGAAGAAGTAATTTACTGGTTTCCAGAGGGGAACAAGCAATGCCTGAGACCCGCAGCACAGCCACTCCGGGTGACAGCAGCGTGTTGTAGCCGTAATTTGAGCAGGTTTTAAATCTTTATTCCTCCCCAGGCTGCTCTGAACCCAACCAGGGTCATTCCAGCAGCACCAAGTGCCAGCCCTGAGCAGGTTCCCTCTCACTGGGACAGCACCAGCCCCTCTCCGAGTGAGGATGATTAAATGCCCAAGCACCTCCTCACCCTCCGCTGCTTCACTTTGCAATTTCCTCCTATTTTTAAGAGCAGCCCCAGCACGGATTAAAGGTCCATGATATCACAACTATAAAAACTTCAAAGCAGCGACTGCAAGTGATTCTGCTTCTGCATTAGAAGCTCCTTGAAAAAGCTCCTGCTCTGAAGAGATAACAGCACAGCTTTGATTTTAAGGCTTTTGTATTGCTTGGAGTGTTTGTATATTAAAGTGACACAGCCTGGAGTTTTCAGATTTCATGGCAAGCCTTGAGACAACAAAAAAGCAAATACCTTTTATTGGGAGCGTGGAGTGAAGCAACTCACGCATCACCGCTAAATATTTTGGCAATGTTCCCAAAAACATTCAACCTTTTCACTTCCAGGAGTCTCAGCAGACCTGAGCCAACGTTTGGGAAGAAAAACGGATTTGAAATGGAGAGAAAACCAGGATATCCCAGGGGCTGGTGGGGCTTTCACCCCGTGGTGGGGAACAAGTCCTGAGCCAGTGCTCTGAGAGCCTGGGAGGTGGAAGCTGGGGAGATCAAATTTATCTCTCAGCCAAACAGGGCTGCCAGCAAATCAGTGTTTTGCTGCCATTCAGGCACTGATTTATTATTTCCCAAAATCGTGAGTATTTCCCCCCAAAGTCTCTGGGCTCTTTGGGTCCCTCACCCTGGTGCTGCTCCCTCTCTTCATCCCTCAGGATGGGCAAACTCTGCAGGGATTTCTCTCCCTGCTGCTCATTATTCCACCTGGATCGTTCCCACAGGACTACTCCCCACTCCGCCAGATTTTTCATTATTCTCCAGATAGTTTTCCCATATTATTTTCCAGAGAGTTTCCTAACAGTTGTCCAAGAATCCTGGCCGAGTCCCACTGATGATTTCCCAATCATGACTTCCCAATCTTCAAACTCTTGGACTCCAATCCAAGCCAGGCAGCTCTGGGAATATTCCCAGATGAAGCAGTGGCAGCGTGGCTCAATCTTCTCTCCAAGCCCTCCCTGTAAATGTGGTAACTGCACCACTTTAATTAGTGCCTTGTCTTCATTTTCTTCTGCCTTCACTCAGAGCCAGGATTCAAAACACCAAGGAGGTGAATTTTCTCCTGTCGGGGTTGGTTGTTTATGAAATCTTATCTAAAGAACAGAGAGTTCTGCAGCTAAAAGTGAGCAAAATGGAGCTGAACCGAGCTGGTTACGAGGTCTTTTAAAGCTAATCAGTGCAACAGAGAATTAACACCTGGATTATTTCCACTTTTGACCCAATAACCAAACTCCTGTGACCCGCAGTGCAGCACTCACTGTCCAACCAAAAACCACTGCCTCAAACCATGAGGAGAAGGAAGAACACAGAAAGGAGACAATGCCCAAAATCCCCCATCTTGTCCCACACCTATTACTATATCCTAAAAACCCAAACTCCAAACCCTTCACCATGTGAAATCACAAACTTCTATTCAACTGCACGCCCGTGATTTTAACTCCATCACTCACATTTGGGATCTTTCTCCAAGGCCTCAGGTCCAAGGCAGTGTTCTCCTGGGGTTCAGTGTCAAAAATCCCAAAAATCCCAGATTTCTGGGATTTCCAACACCTCCCCTCATCCTCTTACCCCACAGAACTCCAGGGTTACCCTCAGAACGATGTGCCCAAGGCGTTACCTGTGCCTGAGCTCTGTTGGCTACACCTGGTCACTAAACCATGTCTAAACCTTCCACACATCATCTCCAGGTGCAGCTGCTTTTAAATCCACCTACACAACCCATTCCTTCCAGGCATCGCCTGATCCCAGCTGCTGGCTCACCCTTCCTGCTGGAAGAAATCAATTTAAATAATAAATCCAGATTTATTCCCAGCTTTAACACTTGGAGCAGTGAGCGCTAAAGGGATGAAGCGTGGTGAAACCACAGGAGAAGAGCAGAATGGAAAATAATCTCAACAGCTTGAAGCGTCTCGACAGATCGGGACAAAAAAATGTGAGGGAATAATTTTGGGCAGGAAACTGTGGAATTGCAGCTTTCCACCCCCCCAGAAAATAAAAAAAAAGTGGGTTTGTTTCCTGACAACCGACACAAACAGAAAATGAGAAAACAACATCTGAAAGAATCGTAAGGTTCAAAGAAATGCTGCCAACGTTGAGGAAAAAAAAAGAAAAAAAAAAGGGTAAAACAAAAATTTTGGGAATCTCGTGGGTGTGATAGAAACTCATCTAAATTGAGACAAACAAAATACCAGCAGGAAATGTCGAGGGGGAAAAAAAAAACCTGGTGTGTAGAAGAGTGAGAAACTTATTTTGGAACCAACACGACGGTACAGCCAAATAATGGCATTTCTGAGGGAGAAAGTCTGGAAGAAGGAAAAGGAAAAAAGGGAAGGCTGAGCACCAAGGAGCTTGTTAAAGGAATTTTGGGAGATACCTTTGCTGGGAGGCCAAAAAGAAAGGAGAGGTGCAAAACTTGAAAACCTTCAAAGCCTCATCCACGGCTGAACCTTTTGGCATGTCCAAATCCAAGCACCCACCTGCAGCTCCATAAAAAAGCATTCCTGTTTTCCCAAGGAGAACGAGAACCGTGGCTGAAAAATTCCTGCTCCTGCTCCAGCATCTGCAGGAGCTGCTGGGAGGTTTCTGCTGGAAAATCCCATTCCCGGACAGGAATGAAATCCCTGCACAGAGCCCTTCACTCCCTGATTTTTTGGGGAGAAGCCTCTAGGTTTGGGATGGTTTGGGATAAGAGCACGAAGCTGGACTCAGGAAGGAACTGGGAGCTCCAAGTGGCTTTTCCAGCTGCCAAACCCCAGGAAAAGCCCGGAGCTGATCCCTGTCCAGGAGTTTGTGCCAGATCAAAACCAGATTATTTTGCCTTGCTTGGCCTGGGGGTTGAATTTTGGCTATTTTTATTTCATCCTGTTCCAAGGAGGAGAAAATCCCCTGTAAAATAAATGCTAAGAGTGAGCCTTGCCTGCTGATACTCCTGTGCCAGCCCCAGAATATCCCTGGAGGAACATCTGGGACCAAATGGATGTGTGGCACTGGGAGGAGAAAATGCTGCTTTAAAGGAAATGTTTGATTTATTTTCCCACCTAAGAGGCTCCACCAGAACAAAGCTCATGAGCAAAAAGCTCAGGAAAAACTGAATCAGGGCTATTTCTGAACCTCTTATCTCAGTTTTGGAGTCCATAAAACACGTGGCTGCAGAATTTTCATAAAGTGGATTTTAGTGAAGTGGGAAATCAAATTTGCAAGACTGCAGGAAATCATGATAAAATGCTTGATGTTTCCTGACACTTAAAATAATATTCTAATCTGGTTTTCTAAAGCTTTGCAATAACCTCTGCTGCCTGGAAATCAGGTGGAAATCAGAGGCTGAATGAACCCAAACACAAAATTATGCAATGAAATGTTTTCATTGGATACAATTAGGGGATATGATATTTTTATACAGGATTAGATATTTTATAGGTATTATAGTGTTATATGATTATTATATTATATTTATATTTTATAGAATTAGATATTTTCATAAAGACCTGCAGATTAAACTACCTGAAAAAGGAAATATTTCACCCCAGCAATCAAGATGAGGAATAATTTAAAATGGAGTTTCTCTCAGTTTCATGGGTAAAAAGCTGTTTCACAAGGAGGTGTTTCCTCCCTCCCATCTGTACACAGATTTTCTGGAGAGCTGCTGGGGAAACATCCTGGATTTCTTTTCCATGGAAGTTATTTTGGTCACTATCCGAGTTTCACACGCACACGAGGAGCTACAGGCTATTTTTTAGTCCCCAAATTATCTTTATCCTGCTATTTTTACTTCTCATTGCTCTCCTTTTGCCCTTGGCCTCTCTGCACAACTTTCCCACTCCCTATTCCTCTCCCAGTCCCAGTTATTTGCATCCTTTCCTGCACAATCCCATTTTTTTCTCCTTAAAAACTTTGAATTTAAGGCGTCACCTTTCCAGCAGATCCCAAACACTGCTACCCAACCTCTTGTTCCCACTGGGCTACTTTTGCACGATGAATTTTGAGTATTAAAGTGTATTTTGTAGATTTTGGGGCTTTATGATCTGTTGAATATTGCTGGGCTTGATGATCTTAAAGGTGTTTTCCAACCTAAACGATGCTGTGGTTCTTTAATATATTAAATAAACAGAGAATAAATAAAACAGTGTGAAGCTCAGCTGGGCCTAGAAACCAAACTCTGGGCACTCCACATTTAGGGAACATGACTGAGGTGGATAAAGCTTAACATCTTTTTTTTTTTTTAATTGTACTTTATATGCATCAGGAGGATGTGCTTGGGAGAAAATGCTTTCCCCTGCTGATTCCTGTGGTTTTCTCTTTGGCCTTTCCCAGTGCTCACAGGAATTATGTAAAATATAATCTATAACTACAGGGTCAAGCAGAAAAGCTGTTAAAATGTTTTCATAGGTAGGGGGCCAAGAAATAATCGGATTTTCTCTTAGAAACTGAGCTAGAAACCCACTCGAACAACATCTCTTAGTGATTTAGTGCTGTGGTTTTTTAAAGGGAAATCAATTACGAGAAAAATCTGCTTTTCTTTTACCAAATGTTGCCAAAATAACCTGCAGCTCGTTCCTTTCCACAAGGACTAACACATATTTGAAAGGCTTCCAAAAAAATAATTTCCATGCAGTTTGTGGGAGTGTTCATGTACAAAGTGAAAACGAGCTGGAAATCCCACTGGGAACTGGGGAGAAATCCCACTGGGAACTGGGGAGAAATCCCACTGGGAATTGAGGAGAAATCCCACTGGGAACTGGGGAGAAATCCCACTGGGAATACGGGAGAAATCCCACTGGGAATTGAGGAGAAATCCCACTGGGAATTGGGGAGAAATCCCACAGGGAACTGGGGAGAAATCCCACTGGGAACTGGGGAGAAATCCCACTGGGAATTGAGGAGAAATCCCACTGGGAACTGGGGAGAAATCCCACTGGGAATACGGGAGAAATCCCACTGGGAATTGAGGAGAAATCCCACTGGGAATTGGGGAGAAATCCCACTGGGAATTGAGGAGAAATCCCACTGGGAACTGGGGAGAAATCCCACTGGGAATTGAGGAGAAATCCCACTGGGAACTGAGGATAAATCCCACTGGGAATACGGGAGAAATCCCACTGGGAATTGAGGAGAAATCCCACTGGGAATTGGGGAGAAATCCCACTGGGAACTGGGGAGAAATCCCACTGGGAACTGGGGAGAAATCCCACTGGGAACTGGGGAGAAATCCCACTGGGAATTGAGGAGGAATCCCACTGGGAACTGGGGAGAAATCCCACTGGGAACTGGGGAGAAATCCCACTGGGAACTGGGGAGAAATCCCACTGGGAATTGAGGAGGAATCCCACTGGGAACTGGGGAGAAATCCCACTGGGAACTGGGGAGAAATCCCACTGGGAACTGGGGAGAAATCCCACTGGGAACTGAGGATAAATCCCACTGGGAATTGAGGATAAATCCCACAGGGAATTTGGGGGTATCCCATAGGGAATTTGGGAGAAATCCCACAGTGAATTTGGGGGGAATCCCACTGGGAATCTGGGGGGAATCCCACATTCACATTTGACTGTTTCCGATTCAAGATGTTTACCATTTAAAAAAAAAATGCCAGATTTGGAGTTTTTAATTGAACACCAAATGGTGTAATCAGAAAGAAGGGAAGCAAAAGCTTTCCCTCAATATTTCCATCCTTTTTTTTTTTTCCTGGAACTTTCTTGTGTTTTTTGTTCGTGAATAACTCCCAGGGGGAAAACCAGGGGATGCAAATCCTGAAGTTTCTGCTTTGTGGGGCATTGGGAGAGGGAAGGAGAGAGGTTTTCCCCCAGTTTCCACCACTGGAATATATAAAATATATCTATTTAAAAGATATAAAATATTAAAATTAAAACAGGTAACAAATAAATATATACTAAAAATATAATAGTTATGTATAATAAATATATCATTGTATTTATAGATAATATATTAAGTATAGTGCATACATTATATAAAACATATTATATAGCCTACATTATCTATTCTATATTATATAATATATATGAAATATACAGAATCTAGAATATATATTACATATATAAAATAAATATAAATCTACCAGATGTGCTGACAGTTGAAATCTGCATTAATACCAATAATAATAATAATAATAATAATAGTAATAATGCTTTGTGACACCAATTTTTTCCTTTGCAAGAAACCAACAAAGAACCTAAAAAATCTTTTACTCAAGGAATGGCTAAACAGGAAAAAAAAAAAAAATCAAAGTATTCCTATTTCCAGGCCTAAATCTCTGCAAGGCACAATCTCTGCGTGTCTCTGGGCAAAAATCTCTATTTTGTACCTCTGGCATAAATAAAACACAGTTTGTGCTGATCTCAGTGCCTTTTCTGGCTGGAATAAATACTTCAAAGCATTATTTTTGGGTTTAAAAATGGAATATTTTGGCCTGCCTGGAGTCTGGGTGGCACCCCTGGACACGGCAGGGTAAAACTTGGGAGTTTTGTTGCTGGTTTGCCTCGTTCTGCAGGATTGAAGAGCTCAATCAGGTCCCAGAAAGATAAAAGCAAGGCCATGAAGCATTTAAATCAGTTTGCACTGAGGTTTCCTGGGGAAAAAATGGAGGGGCCACGATTAAAAAATTCCTTGGAAGTGAAGGAAAACCAAAGGAAGCTACAGAGGAATGGTGTGAACGGAACAGGGTATCTGACATATTCCTAAACCTCAATAAATAGAGGGGGTGGAAAAGAAAAAAATCTCATTTTCCTGTGTAGAACACGATACGTTATGGATGTAATTTATATGTGTAATTTATATGTAATTTCTAAATGAAGGGCCTGGAGCGTCCCAAACCTGGTGGTGTCCCATTCCAGGGAACAGTGTCATTTAATTAATTTTTCACTGCCTGTACACAGATGTAGAACTGAAGGAAAATCCAGTCTACCTTAACCATAACTCATAAATCAAATTAAAACCCAGAGAGAAAATGCTTTATAAACAGATAACAAACCTTCAAGTTAACAGATCTCTTTTTGCAAGGAAACAACACAAAATAGGATTAATTCCAACATCCTAGCCAGGCCTTTGTCTGCAGGTTTATTTTGGGGGGACATTTTTGTCAAGGTCCCTCTTTGATGTGTCCCTTTCAGGATTATTTTAGGAGGCGTTTTTTGGACGAGTGGACAGGATGTTTGTGAATTCTGCACTGGAAAATGGAATTATTGTGTCCTGATGGTGCACTTGGCGTGGAAGTTGTCTGGGTATAAAAGTTGGAACAACATTCCAGCCATGGAAATTCCTGGTCCAGAATCCAACCTGGGATCATTTTTCACATCCCACTCACATCGACATCCAGCAAACACCCAGAGACAGGGATGGGACCTTGGGAAACTGAGCCTGGACACATCAAATAAAGGAATGTTGATGGGAGACTGAAAGAATGAGTGATAAATGATTAAAAAAACCAAGAATTGTTAAAATGCAGGTGGTTTGGGAGAAGGAAGGACATGGCAAAACAGGAATGGGAGCTGATAAAACACCAAGGAAAGCCCCGTGGCCACATTTTTGTCCCAAAAAATGCTCCTTGGGCACGCAGTTTTCCCACACGGATGCAAGACAAACTTGATTTAATACTGATTGTCCTCAGCAGGGACAGCCCTGCTCCTTCCCACCCTGTTCCCATGGCACTGACATTACACCCCCCCAAAAAAAGGTGGCCAAGGATTGCCCTTGGATGGGCTAAATTCCACATTCACAATCCCACAGTGTCACCTCCTGCTGCTCCTCACCCAACATCTCCCTGTGCAGTCCGTAGAGGAATTTTTTCCATCTTGGTTTTATTTTGCCACTAAATCCAAAAATCCCCTCATTTTCCAGGCCGAGACTTGCCAGCTTTTAGGAAAAGCCCTCCTAATTCTGTATTTGTACCATGAAAGGTTTTCATAAGCACTGCTTGGGGTGGTGCTGTCCAAGAACAATTCCAAAGGATGTTGTTGGCTGGGCTGAAACACGGGATTGCTCCTTGGTCCTGGTTCAAGATGCTCATTTGAGTGGATCCCAAAATCCAGAGCTCTGTTGTGGGTTTTAATGAACTCTGTTCTTTCTTAATTGCATTGGGTGTTCCACATTTCCAGGATACAGCATGAGGTGAAAGGAAAATCAAATTCAGTGAATGGTATTTACAGAATTCCTTTCTTTTCCTTTCACAAAGTTAAATTCAGTGAATGGTATTTACAGAATTCCTTTCTTTTCCTTTCAGTGCAACCACACAAGGGTTTGGAAGGGAATGTGAAGAAATACAGAACAGTGAATTTGCCCAAAGCACCTGACTAAGGAGGAGTGCAGCTCAGACCTGTGAGACTGAGGAAATAATTCTTTACAGAGAGAAAAGAACAAATCCTGGAATTCTTTCATTAAATTCAGTGGGAAAATAGGAGAGTTGGGGAGAGAGAGCTGCCCAGCTCTGATCTGCTCAGAGTGCAGATTCCTGCATGGAACATCCCTCTGGGTAAGTGATTTTTTATCCTATCTCACTAACCTGGTCTCTTCTTTGTGAAGAACAAGAACTGCAAAATCCAGATATAAAACAGAACTCCTGTAGGGCACAGTAACACAAGAATTGTTGAGTCGCTCCTAGATAAAGAACCTGAGATGAGAGATCTGAAACAGTGGAGATAAACCTGAGCAGAGACACTTCAGGAAGAGATCAGAAGGTGATAAGGAAGTTCTGTCCCCACCTGGCAGCATTTCAGGGGCAGTGACATTGGCACTCTTGAAGTGCTGACAGCTGGAAAATAAAACCCTGCACTTGGCAAAAAAAAAAAAAAAAAAAAAAAAAGAGGGGAAAAAAATCCTGATAAAAGAAGATGAAGTGATTTATGAGTAACAGAAGCAAAGGCAGCTGGTGCAGCTGTGAAGGTCAGAACCTGGGAGAGCAGAGAACAGCACTGCCAGGAGCTCCAGCAAAGGGAGCAGGAGATGGGAGAACAACCTGGCCTGGCAGCAGGGCAGGGAGAGCTCAGGAACTGCAGGAGAAGGACAGCAAGAAGGAAAAACTCACCTGGGCTCAGAGCTCCTCACTGAACTTCCCAGTCGGGGGGAAAAGAGGATAAGAACAAATGGTTTGCCCAAAAACCTGGGTTTCTGCAGGTCTGGTGGAAGACAAGGGGGAGCGGGATCATGGAATCACAGAGTGCTGGGGGGTGCAGGGACCTCAAATCCCATCCCATTCCATGGGCACGGGCCCCTTCCACCATCCCAGGCTGCTCCAAGCCCTGTCCAAGCTGGCCTTGGACACTTCCAGGGATCCTTGGACACTTCCAGGGGTCCAGGGGCAGCCACAGCTGCTCTGTGCCAGGGCCTCCCCACCTTCCCAGGGAGGGACTTTTTGCCCTAATCCAAACTTCTCCTTTTTCAGTTTAAAACCATCTCCCCTCATCCTGCCAGATGTGCAGCCTCCTTCACAGCACCACACGTGGGACCCCTCCTTTAGAGTTTAAAATGCTGGAAAATGAGCAGGAAATTATCCAATAGCACACCAGGAAATGACCAGGATGGGTCAAATTAATCAGAGAATCCTGAAGTTTGGGAAAGATCTTGGAGGTCATTGAGTCCAACTCGGCACCACCACTAAAGGATGTCCTCAAGTGTCACATCTTTTAATCATTCAGGCCTGGTGACTCCACCATTAAAGCATCTTATTACCAGACTCTCCATTCTTTCAGAGCTCCCTGGAAAGGTTTGTTCCTCATTTCATTTGTTCCTCTACTGCTCAGGTGAGCAGCCCCAGTTCCTGCCTGGTTATCTGACACCATCTCAGCTAATTCAGGTTAATAGAAAGAAATTGCCCTCCCAAAAAGACCTAACTCACCCCCCTCCCCCCCCCCCGAGTGTTTGGGGACAACTCACAACATTATTAATAATAAAGGCTGAAAATAAAGAGGATAAAGATTAAAAAAAAATAAATGAATGAAAGTAACTACCTCCACACTTCTAAATTGTTATTCTCCTCATGAGCAGCTTTTCACAGCTTATTCAAATTCGCATATTGTCCCCGCAGTAGATGCAGCATTAGAAAAATAATTACAGAAGATGACAAACGAAGTAAATTGCACCCAAACTGTGGCTATAAAACAAAAAAAAAAAAGCTGTCTGCTCTGTCTCGGGCGTTTTGAGCTATTCTCAAGCAAGTTCAGAGGTTAATTCAATAAATATAATGATGGTTGCCAGCTTCAGAACCTGTGCAACATCACCACCCTTCAACACCCCACAGCCCCAGCATCTCCAGGGAGGAGTAATTTATCCCAGCAAAGGGAAAATCCTGCTCCAAGCCCTTCTGGAAAAGACTGCAGAAGTTAAAATTTAATGAGCAGGCTGCAGAAAATGGATCAATCTATGCTTAAACCAAATAACTTCTTCATTCAGAGTTTTGGGGCTCTGCTTAGGAGATGAAAACCTTGAGGAGGAAGTGAAGTTTGGGGCTAAGGAGGCTCCTGGTGTGTGGTGGTGGTGATGGTGGTGATGATGGTGATGGTGGTGATGGTGGTGGTGGTGATGATGATGGTGATGATGATGATGATGATGGTGGTGATGGTGATGATGATGATGATGGTGATGGTGATGATGGTGATTCTGGCCAGCTCCTGGCCAATCCCAGGAATGCTCCCCACTGCACTAAAAAGCCATCCCAGCTTCTGGGGCTTGCAGCTCCTCAAGCAGTATTTATGGTATTTTGGAATTTATGATTTCTCCCCTTTCGTTAAAGACGCGCTATTACAAAAGGCAGACAGCAGCAGTGGAACTGGTGTTGACATGGAAGCCAGTTCAGTTTTATGGAGCAGAGGGAACAGGAATTAAATCCCTGGAATTAAGGAAAGCCAAACACAAACTGCTTGGCTGAAGGCGTTTGTGACCACAGGAGAAGCTTGGTGCTGCTGTTCACGTTCCTGGCACACCTGAAGGCTGAATCCCAGGGAAAGTTGGGAAACAAACGGTGATTTGGGAATGTTTCATTGGAGATTCCCTCTCAGGGGCACAGCTCTGTCCCATCCCTGTCCTCAGCCGCTCTCCCAGCTCAGGGACTTCATCCCGAGCACTGAGCGAAGGTGAAATCACGACCATGAATTTTAATTCAATCAGCTTGAAGTTTTTCTTTTTTTTTTTATTCTGTTAATGCAAAATTAGCACCTTTAAAAAGAAAAAAAAAACCCCTACAAATTAAATCTAATAGTGTGAACAGCACAGAATGAGTGTGGGGGAAGTGTGGGACACACTGCAAAGAGCAGAAACTTAAATCCATTTTTAAATTTAGGGGATTGCAGCCTTAAGAATATTAACTGTGCTTTTCTAATTCTTCAAACATTTAAAGCAAAATAGCAAATTAAAGGGCATTTTCCTACTCTCACTAAAATTGTGAGTGCCTTCACCTCTGCACCTGCAGAGTGTATTGAGCACAAAACAAGCAATGCTTAAAAATCATTAATTAAGGAGGTTTTATTCCTGACAAAAGTGCCCAAATTGCTGCTGACATGGGACTCACAGGTCAGGATTTTCTCCCTGAATTTATAACAGCACAAACATTTCAGAAATAGATTCCAGAACCCAAATGAAAACCTTAGCACAGAACTAAGGACACTACAATAAAGATTTAAATTTCAGATATAATTTTGGCTTCAGATGTGAATGCAAGGCCATGTATCAATCCAGAAGTCAGCATTTTGGAATACACGAGCACCATTCTTAAATGTAAACAATAAATGAATAAAGTACAAAGCCCTGGATTTCCTGGATTAAGGAAGACCTCACATTTATTCATTTCAGGAAGACAAGAACAACTTGCACCTTTTGCTTCTTCTCCAGTGCTGCCTTTGCAATGCAACGTTTAAAAATCAGAGATGGAATTTTTCCCTCTCTAAAATCACTGTGGGGAAGGAGGAAGGGAAAAGCAGAAGTCTGGGTGGGGATGCAGCAATCCCTCTTGTATCCCACTCCTGTTCATGGCCCCTCCCTCTGCACCCCCAAATTATTGCTGCTCCAGGGACGACAAAACCAGCACAGGTGAATCTGTTGGTTTAGGATTTTCCTGCCAAAACTGTGGGATTTCTGCAGGTCTCCACCTAGAGCAGCATTTGGGGACACGGTGGGTTCAGGAGTGACCAGTTCAAGATGATTCCCTGACCACATTAATTCAAAATCAAAAAAATTCCCTGAAAGCTGCTTGCACAGTTTGCACCTCACTTGGAATTTCTCAGGAGTCACATCCCTGTGAACAACACAAGCTCCAACAAATCCATTCACTGCCTATCTACAGTATAACACACGTATAAATGATAAATAATAAATAATAAATCCAGCCTCCCTAGTGCCAGGCAAGTACTACACAAACACCCTCTTGCTTTACACACACTGCAACAAAATTCCTCTCCCCAAAGCTGTCATCTCTTTGAACTCCAAAGCCAACTCAGAGCAAAGGAAAACTGTTTAAAGATAAATGATGTGCAGCCCTCGCCAGAAAAGCTGAGAGGGAAGTTCAGGAAAATGCTCTCCTTCCTTCTGGCTGCTGACAGCCCCAGCCTGCTTTGTTGTTTCTGACACGGCAGCGGAGTAAAAAAGGAGATGGCTTGGTTTGGGAGTAGGAGTTGTGGAGTATTTTGGGGACTTGGTGTTCTGTAGCCCTTGGTGCCAGTCTGAAGCCTGCAAGTGGCACAGAGAAGTCAGGGTTTGTAACTCCAGGAAAAACATTTATTCCTAGTGCTGCCAGCATTGCTTGGAGAAGAACAAATTGCAGCATTTTGCCCATTTTTGGGGGGTGATGCAGAACTGGCAGGATTTATGTCTGTGATGGAACCCAGAGAAACACTGAGCACCGACGGGCTTTCATCTACCCAAGGACATTTCTGTTTTAATTTCGATTTCCAAAACCTAAATAATGGACTTAAACACAGTTGGGACACGATACAAAAGTGACAGAGCTTGTGCACACAAAATCAGCTCCCCAGTAAATCCGCAATTATGTCATCTGTTTTCATAAATTATTTATCAGGGCAAGCCTGGCACTGGGGTTGATGATCCAAATTTGCCCACAAATTAAATCTGAGTGCTGATGTGGGCCCACCACAGAAAACAAGTACAATTACTGAGGGGAAAATGCAACAATAAATTGCAGTAACAGGCAGACTGTTCACAGCCAGGCTTTCCATCATCCCCTGAGCAGCTTTTACCACCCAAATCCCCCCTAAACTGAAGGGGAAATTCAAAACTCAGCCCCAAGGTGAGCTGCTTTCACCTTCACCCTCTCACAGGAGACAAAGGAACACCTTGGAGCCCATTGAGCCACCCAGAGCAAACAATTCCTGCACAAACAAGTCCTCACCTGGAGAAACCACCCCAAGAGAAATGTGATGTACCTGGAACAATCCAGGTGTACTTGTGCAGGGCAGGACAAGTGTGTGCACACAGCTCCCTGAACAGCCCAAATACCAAGAGCTGGTGAATTCCAACAAATCCAGCTGGAATGATCCTAATTTTCCTAATTTTCCTAAAGCAGAAGCACAGCCCTGAACTGCAGGCTTTACACTGTGCACCCTGAAAAGCAGGACGTAGCTCTGTGCTGTTGATGCTTTAAGGTTTAGTTTTCACATTTTCCATTTTCTGTCCCGCACTGGTGTGTGCCTCTGAACTCCATATCAAGTGTTCCAAGTTCTCCTCACAGCTCAGTCCCACAAAACAATCCTTTTCCAGCCCCAGAACCAAGGACACCGCTGCAGCTTCACCCCAAAAAGTGCAAAGAGCAGAGAACTGAGGAGAGAATCTGGGAGGGTGGGACTGCAGAACCTGGAGCTGGGGTTGGACAATGAACCCCAAGGTGGGAATGAACCCAAACTTATAAAAGTGTGAAAATTCCTGACTCGGGCCCATCCTGTCCGGGCTCTTGCACTGCCCGAGGTGAATCCTTGGAAGGTTTTTAATAAATCCCTGCTTTATTCCTTGAGCTCTGCCCAGCCCCTGCTCCAGGGAGCCTCTCAGGCACCTCTATCCCAATGCCCCTCTGGCAGTGCTGTGGAAAAGCAGGATTGCACTCCCACCACAGCGCTGAGACCAAAGGATAAAAACACCACCTGAAAACCACTTTTTGTGAACTCTAACCCCCCGTCCTCTCCTCCCACTGAGGGATCTGAGGCAGGTTGAGCAGCAGCTCCTGCTCCAGGGGGAAACTGTCGGGCTGGTTAATAGGAACATAAAATGACACCATAAATGACACTATTCCTGCTGAATAGAAAGTGTCAGAGCTGCTCCAGTGAATTCCAAAGTGCCAGAAACTCCACCAGTAAAGGGATGCTCCCCTCCCACTGCCGGGGAGAAATGCTGAGGCAGGGGATGAGGGCAAGTGGAAGAGGAAGGGAGGGAAGAGGAAAGGAGAGAACCGGGAGAAATAAAAACTCCAATTCGAAAAGGGGAAAACACCACAGGAAGGAGTAATGGGATGGTTCAAGGGAAAGGGGAATTTTGTCAACATAAATTTCATGTATTACATCCAAATTCCACACATCCAGGCAGCCCATGATCCAAAATTTGGTATTTCTGCCATAGAGTGTCAACATACACAACATACATAAAGCATTACTCTAAATCTAAATCTAAATCTAAATCTAAATCTAAATCTAAATCTAAATCATCAATATTATATATCATGTATGTAGATATAATTATATATAAATATATTAAATACAATTCTTTATATATATTAGAATTTATCTATCAGACTTTATTTCTAATTTTATCTATATTTATTTCTATTTTATAGAATTTATTTCTTATATATTAGAATTTCTTATATATATTAGAATATATCACATATATTCTATATGCATATAATATAAATGCATATATATGTGTATTTATAATTATATCTATATTAATATCTAAGTTGTATCTATATACACACATGTACTACAGCAGTCCCTGCAGCCACCCATAAAGAATGAACAAATAAACTCAAATAATTAAGAGGCCACAATAATTGTAGTGAAGTCTGGAGAGCTTAAAACACTTTGGTGATTTTTAATTCTCAGTAGTAGCCTGCTGCCTGTGGTTTTGCAGCTGCTGTCCAGGAACACAACTGCAGGGATTCTTCTAAATCAATATATTCAGTTTAGTGCAATAAACTCATCCAGATTTTTCCTGCAAATCATGGAAGAGAAGGGACAGATATTCTGGTTTTGGGTGCACCTCCTCAATGCACCTTTAATAAAGAACTGTATTTTGGACTTTCCCAAGGAGTTACAACTCAACTGCTGAGCGTGCAAGTTGAGTTTTATACTTATGACCTGTGACAGAATTCCAGTGAAAACAGGAACTGGAAACAGTAATCCTAAAAAACAACAAACCACAGAGCAGGGCACCCTCTTTATTTCAAGCTATTCACTGGGCATTGTTTGATAATTTTGTCATCACTGGGCGTTGTTTGATGTTGTTGTTACCATCACTGGGCATTATTTGATGTTGTTGTTACCATCACTGGGCATTGTTTGATGATTTTGTCATCACTGGGCATTGTTTGATGTTGTTATCATCACTGGGCATTGTTTGATGATTTTGTCAGGATGCTGGAGGCAAGGGGAAAGGAATTTCTGCTTCATTTTAGGAACAGTTCTGGTCAGTGCAGAGGAGAAAAGCTGGCTCTTGACAGCTCTTCCAAGAAACAGCTCCAGCTGCAAATTCCCCATGAAGAACACCCTAGAAACCAACTCTGAGCTACCTCAAGAGCCAAAATCTTCTACAAACTCAGCCCAGGGTTGGATCTGTGACCCTGGATGTGCATTTGGGGCAGGGATGAAACTTCCAGCTCCTTTTTTCCAGCCTTGCTTTCCCAAGGCCTGGCTGGGAAGGGTCATCAGGCTGAGCAGGTCCCGGCTTTAACCCAGAGAAAGCCAGGAGAACAAATCCTTCCCTCAGGAGACCCAAAAATAGAAATCTATTTCTGTCACTGCAAGAGATTCATCTTGCAGGGTCAGTGCACACCTTCATGTGATCTCCTGTCTCCCCTCCAGCCTAATGGACCATCACCAAAGCATTTCCCTTTCTGCCTGCTCAGCTCCTCCAAGATAAATATTAATGGCAAAGCACGGAGGGAACACTCCAGTGACTCCTCTGCAGCCATTTCAGGATAAACAAGCCCTTAAAAATGTTTTATTTTTCCTTTTTTTTTTTTTTTAATCAGATTTTCTCCGAATATTTTCCAGGCTTTCCTTGGGTTTGTCCTCGGTGCCATTTAAAGGTTTGTACAAAATTTGGTTTGGGGTTGGCGCAGAGCTGCCACGTGCGGGGAGAGCAGCTCTGGCACAAAAATGCAGTTTTTCTGCATTTTTCAAAAGAACATTTTCTGCTCTTTGCTGGTAAGAAAAATCCCCCTCCCCAGGGGCCATTCTGAAAGGTGGATTTCATCTCTGAGTCTTCGCCCTCCAACACAACACCACCAGCAACCCCGTGCTCTGAGAAAAGGATGCCCACAGCCCAAAAAAACCTTGACAGTAGCCATTTATCCTGGGTGAAAATACAGAAAAAAACCACAAAGAACACATCCAAGGCGCAATTCTGCTGGAAATCTCTTTGCAAATATTACATTTCTGCTTTAAAGGCAGTGTGGATGTGCCCATGCCTGACTGGAACATCCACTGGCAATGCCTCCTGTGGAGCAGGTGCTTCATTTAAGGTTGTCTTTCTTTGCTGTATTGAGCAGAAAGTTAATTAAGGAGCCTCTGTGCCCTTCCATAATGCACGATCCACCCCTCGAAGCTCAGGGTTCCCTCCCTGCCTGTGAGAGCTCGGGGTGATGGAACAGAGAGCTCACCCCGTGCTCCCCAGGGTGGAACAGAGTCTGGATCCCCGAGCCTACGGAAAATGAATAATCTCCAGGCTGCACGTCCTAAAAATAGCCCTCATGTACATTCTGCTATGAATAATTCCTCGGTTTAGGGAGACTGAAGAGCCTTTTAAAGCTGAGACCACAGAGCCTGCACTTTGGACAGGCAGAGAGAGAGAGCTGGGGGCACTTCTGCCCAAAAATTCCAGACCTGGGACGTTTCTCCCTGCTTGCTTTGATGCCAGACTTCGTTTTTTCAGGATAATTTTCTTCCACTGATACAACACTTCACACATCCATATTCCTGGAGATCCCAAGAGGGTGTTTTCCATTCACAACTCACAGAGATCTTTACACCTGTTAATTACTAGACCCTAAATGAAGGGAGAGTGGGATAATCCTGGATCCAGGAGGGATGGGGGGACTGAGCTGAGACCTGAGCAGCGCAGGAGGAGCTGCCAAGGGCACATCAAAAATGGGTTTGTATCCCAGCGTGCCCAAAAACCAGCAGGGATAAACACATTGTTCCAAGAAACTTCAATCCAGGAAAATACAAATTCCAGATGCAGACTGTATTCCTCTGCAGATGGGTAAACACTAAAGAATTGGTTTTGGTCAAGACAGATAAAATACCTTTGAAAAACTGATTCTGAAATAGGATAGAAAACAAAACAACCTGGGCACCTATTTGTTAATAGTTAATTAAACAAATTAATTAAGTTAATTAAACAAGGAACTTGTTTTCCTTGCACGTGGGCCATAGCAATTTCTGAGGGTGAGGATGATGGTTTAAAAATGTGCCAGGCAGTGCCTTCACCACTGATTTCATCTTCCTTTGGAAACAAAAGCCTTTGTAAGCCGAATTTTCTCATCTGATAAACTCAACTCATGGAAAAGTTGGGGTTTAAATCACAGCTAATTGCCTAAAGGCTCATTCCTTCCTTTCCTATGAAGTCAGGCAGGAAAAAAAAAAAAAGAATAATTAAATGGTATCTTTTAAAACAGAACTTTCTGGCTCAAAGAACACTTTATAAATAGTGCAAATTTTCCTGCAGTGCTGTGTCACCCAACAGGCTCCAGGCAAAGCCACCTGACTTGGGGACATCACTCCATGCCACACTTAAAACAGCCAAAAAATCCAACACAGGAGCTCCCAGGGAACGTTTGTCTTGAGGGAAGGCAAGAAAATAAAACCAAATTCAGTGAGGATTTTATTTAAGAGAGCAATCTCCAAGTGCCATCTCTTGAGCAGCCGGTGAGCATTAATAAATCAGATTATTCAACGTGCCAGAAATTCAAAGTGAACTTTTATACAGCAGATGCACCAAAAAGGACTCTTAATACTGATGCTGTTTCCACAGGGGCAGGCTCAAAAAGCCATTTTCTCCTCATTTCTTCCTTCCTGCTGAAAGCCACAATTATTCCAACAACTCCACATGCCCTGCCCTGGCAATCTGTAAATGAAAAAGCTGAGATGCCATTCATTAAGGCTGGCTAATTAAAAGTGACTGTATTTATCAGGAAAACTGCATGTTTTGCTCCCTGAACATCACTGGAACAGGCTCAGAGCTGGAGCTTTGGCTGCTTCTGGGAGTTACTCACAGCAGCTCTTGTCAAAAAACTTCTCAGCCTTTTGAAAAAAAAAGAATCTTAAAACTCCTCAACAGCCATTAAAAAATCTGCCAAAAAAACACCCCACCACCACCACCAACAAAAAGCCCCCAAAACAACAACAAAAAACAAACCAAAAAGAAAAAAACCCACCCAAAACTAAAAACAAACAAAAAATAAACAAACCCCAAACAGCCAAAAAAGGAAAAAACCACACAAACATCCCCCCCCCCCAAACAAAACAAACCCCATCAACTTAAAACTGCCTACCAAAAATTGTGCTTAAATTTCACATTACGCCAGCAGCGTGACCTGAAATAAAAAAAAAGCCTTTCTCTCAGTTTCAGGCCCCAGAATTAAAGTAGCGTACAGCTAATTGGGATAGGCCTGGATCCGTGAAAGGGAAGAAGGATTTGGGATTTTCAGGAAATCAGCATCTCCTAAAAGCACCCTGAGAGGGAATTCCTGGTGGAAGAGAAAGAACTTCATTCCCTTTTTTTCTCCTCCTATAATCACCCACTCCAGTATCACTTTGGAGCAGCTCCTAAAAGCACAGAGATTTAAAGGCAGGGATTACAGACAGATCCACCTTTAATCCAGAGCCCCTTTCCTCGCTGCACACGCAGCATCAGAAGAATTTATCTTGCACATTTTGCTGTGGTTTTGTTTGACAAGAAGCGGCCAGAGAAAGGTTGGAAGGTTGTAAAACAGGAGGGGTTGCAGGGCACTCAGCTGCTCAAGGCTGGGGAAAATAAGGAGTTAATTAGTGGCTGAAGAAATTGTTATTGTTTGGTGGATGAAGAAATCAGATGAAAAGATCACACAAGAGGATCCATCCTGGATGTTTTGGTCACAGCGTTCAAAAAATGGCTTTGTAATACTTAACGTATTTAAGTATTTATTTAATAAATTGAAATGTATTTATTTATAATACAGAATTATAAATATATAAATAGGAAATATTTTAATGTTTAGTCAATACTCAAATCTGCTGGTTGAGTTTTTGCTGATCTAAATCCATTCAGGACTCAACCACAATCAAAATTTAAAGCAGCACCAGGGCCTGTCCCCTGCCATCCAAACCCACCCAAGAAGTTAAACTGTATTTAAGGTGGGTTTAAATTCCTTTAGGTGACACAGCAGGCTTAAAATTACAACACCTCTTCACATGAAACTGGATTATTTTTTTCACTTTGGTCGAAGTCCCTGGAAGAAAAGCAGCAATGACCAACTCCCCCTCCCTGCAAACCCCGGAAGATTATTGTCTTCTTCTGAAAGATGAGGGGATTACAAACACCTCTTGCATTCAAACCTGCCCCATAAATCTGATTTTTCTTCTGACTGTTGTACATGAAGATCACCCAGGAGCAAACAGTAAAGCAGCGATGACCAGAATACGTCCCAAAAGATGCCTGAGCAAATCCGCTGCCGGGAACCCCAAACCATCTTTAAGATCATTAACCACGGAATCATTAGGGTTGGAAGAGAACCTCAAGATCACCCAGCCTCAAAAACCAGCTGCACAAGGTGCTGATCCCACAGGATCCAACTGTGAGCCTGCACAGCCTCCTGACACCTTCCCAGTCTCCCCACTCCAAGGATTTGCAGCCCAGCTTCTTTTTCCTGCTTTGAAACGGCCGAGAACTGGGAGCAGACAATTCCCAGCTCCCAGAACGGCCAAGGCGGAGCAGGGGGATGCCAGCAGGGACAGCACCGCCCCGGGATTTGTTCCAGGAGAGCGGGGACAAAGCCCCCAGCTCCCGGAACACCCAGGGAAGGTTTTCCTCACGGATTTTCACGGGACCCACGTTAACGGAATCACTGCCCAGGCTGGCACAGGAATTCCGCAGCCAGGGGCTGACCCACTTGCTTAGCCACCATCCAGGAGAGGCACGAGGAACAGGGCTGTGAAGTTCACGGAAGGATTCCCAGAAAAAAATCATGGAATGGTTTGGGTGGGAAGGAACCTGAAATGCCATTTTCCCCCTGCCACGGGGACACTTTCCACCACCCCAGGCTGCTCCGAGCTCTGTCCAGCCTGGCTTTGGACACTGCCAGGGGTCCAGGAGCAGCCACAGCTCCTCTGGAAATTCCGTCCCAGCCAGGAATTCCTAATTCCCAATATCCCTTCTAAAGCTTGCCCCCTCCAGCCTAAAGCCGTTCCCTCTTGTCCTATCCACACCCTTAAATTCCCTCTCCAGCCTCCAGCAGGTGCCTACTTGGGGGAACACACCCCAAGTTATTTAAACTAGAAGGTTTTTTCTTTATATTTTTAAATTTTTTTTTAAAACAACCTAATTCTTCATTCAGGGGGAAAAAAAAAATATATCTATGTATATCTTCAGTACAACACAGTCCTGACCAAACGCTCCTGAACAAACAGGAACGTTGCTGGGTGGTGATCACAGAAATGTTTTAATTCAAAACAAACAGAAGGGGAACAGAAAAGCCAAGGGAAGCTGCAGGCTCTGTTTGCTCACCTGTGTGAGCTCAGCTCCCACTCCAGGTGGTTTCAGCTTCCTCCAACAGGAGCTGGCACTCCCAGGAACGTTTTTAAACTTTGAACAGATCCAAGAGGGTGAAATACTAAACCTTTAACATCAGTGGCAAGGCAGGTAATGACAAGAGGCAGATCTGATTTAGGATTGACTCCTCAAATGCAAACCTCAGGCTTAACATAGGGTTTTACACATTTATTTATGATTTTTTTAAAAAGTTGTTACCAACTGAAAGTTATCCTCCTGGGACTGCAAAGCTGAGAGCTTTTAAGACAAGGATTTTCCCAGAATGCTTTTTTTCTTTTTTTTTTTGGCAAATTATTTCCATATTCTTCTGCAGAGTTTATCAAAAAGCAAACCCATGGGGGGAGAAGGGTTGATGTCATTCATTTGTAAGATTACAAAAAGGACAAACAAACTTCTGATAATAAATAAATTAGGATTAATATTATCATTCTGTTTATTTAATATTAATGTTAGCTGCGAGTATTTCTCCCCAGCAAGTTAATTCCTTCATTTTTGGGAGCAGGAATGAGCTGATGTGTAAACACAAACCCAAAAGAACGATTCAGCAGGAAATGTTGATTTTTCTTTAATCGACAGCACACAGCAGAGCCTGATCCCACCTCCCTAATTCTCATGGATACCCTTTGGAAGCATCTAGCTGTGACTCCACCAGTTACCCACAAAGTGCTGCTCACAGGATAAGGAAAGGGGAAAAAAGGGGGGAAAAAAAGAGGGAAAAAAAGGGGGAAAAGGGAAGCTGGGACTGAAACAGCTGAGATCAGTGTCCTCAAATAAATGTGATCATTTATTCCCAGTTCCTAGAGGATCCCAGGGAACTCCTATGACAGGCAGAGGATTTTGCACTCCCCAGGCAGAAAGGAGCCACATCCCAGTGGAAAGCCATGGAAAGCTTCAGTGCCAGGCTGGGGATGAGGTCCTGGATTTGTGCTGGAGTTTTATTTCCCCCACGAGTGTTTGCTCTCCACATCCCAAAGCCACTCACATTCCTGTGAAATGGCACTGGGTGATTTTTTTGTTTGTTTGTTGTTGTTGTTTCTTTTTTTTTTTTTTTTTTTTTTGTTCCTCGTGTTTCCCTGCCTATGGGATGGGGAATTTTGTGTCATTAAACATTTAGCTCGTTACTCACCCAGCCCTCAGCCCTGTGATAGCTGATTTGTGCCTAATCTTGAAATGATTAGAGAATTCATTGGGCTGCTATTAAACTCTTCCTGAATTATAATGGTCCAGCATCCTGGAAGATGCCGGGTGTTATTTTGGAAATGTTGATCTCCATGATGATGGAGCTGATGGAAAAAGGAGCAGCATGCCTGGCTCAGGTTTTTTGGGGAGGGATTCACTGCAGATTTCTGACCCTGGCTGAATATTTAAATATTTCAATACTGATTTTACGCCTCGTTCAGCTCCCTCACTGGCTGTCCCCTCCTTCCCAAGCTCATCAGACACCGCTCTGCAAACAACAAGTGACACCAAGAAGAATTCACTGCTGTCCTCTCCAAGCACCTGCGGGAAAAGCAGCTTTAAGGAAGGTGTGTAATGGCCACAGCCCGATGCTGAGTGCTAATAACCAAATAAAAAGCTCTTTTGTCAGCACGGCCAGGCCTGGAGGGGGATGGCTGGGATGACATTCCAGCAGCAGAGCAGGGAGGCAGAGAGGGAAAAGCTTTGCAAGAACAATTCCCTTCTATGAGGACACCACGCCAGGCGGGCAGATTTGGTTTTGTTTGTTTTTTTTTTTGTTTTTTTGTCAGTGTTTTGTTGTCCTGCACACACAGCACATTGTTCATTCCTTTTCCTCCCCTCCCAAGTGCCTTGGGATTGTGCACAGCCCCGGATTTCTCTGGAATTCCATCAGAGGGCTGAGGAGATCCCTCATGAGAGATCCAAGACTCAGCACTGCGGGACAATCCCTCATGTCCCCCCATCCACGTGAGGACACAAGGAGATCACAGACGGGCAGGAAATTCCACAAGCAGCTACAAAAGAAGGGATTTATTCCATCAGAAACGCACATTAAATAATTCAGCTACACTTCGTACCCCGCTGCCTCAACTCTTGTTTCACATCTGTGGGACTAAGTGATGAAATAGTAAATATGAATATAGAATGAATAGTAAATACGAAATAGTAAATCTACCCAGGCAAAGAGAAGCAGCTTTGCCAGCGGAGGAATAAATCAGGACTCCAGAAGCACAGGGGGAATGGATTCCCACTGCCAGAGGCCAGGGATGGATGGATGGATGGATGGATGGATGGATGGATGGATGGATGGATGGATGGGATTTTGGGAAGGGATTGATGCTGTGAGGCTGGGGATGGATGGGATGGAATTCCCAGAGCAGCTGTGGCTGCTCCTGGATCCCTGGAAGTGCCCAAGGTTGGACGTTGGGGCTGGAGCAGCCTGGGACAGTGGGAGGTGTCCCCATGGCAGGGCTGGAATGGGATGGGATTTCAGGTCCTTCCCACTCAAAGCATCCCAGGATTGCGAGAGGCACAGCCAGATGTGGCCACAGCACTGAGCAGCCCACGTGCAAAGCTGAGAAACCCCCCAGATTACTGGAACATGACTGCTGAGAATTACTAATTAATTATTGCCAGCTCATTTCTGTATCAAACTCAGCCCGCTGAGCTCTGCGCTCTCACCCTATAAAATCACAGAGCACAGGTCACTGAAAAAACTGCTCCCAAACCCACAGGATCTGTGCAGAGAAAACCACACGGAGAAGGAGGCAGTGGGAATCCAGGAGTCCTTCCCAGCAGGAAAACTCAGAGAATCCAAAACGTGAGCTGGATCCGAGCCCAGATCCAAGAGCAGCAGCCCCAGCAGAGCGGGAGAACCCAGCATTAACAACACGACTGGAAGAACGCAGGAGAAAAGGGAATTAATGGCCACAGAAAGTCCCTCACTGCTTATTCTGATGGAGCTGTCCACATGAACCAGCTGGGAAACAGCACAAAAAACCAAACCAAACCAAACCAAACCAAACCAAACCAAACCAAACCAAACCAAACCAAACCAAACAAAAAACCCCAAAACAAACAAACAAAACAAAACAAAAACAACAAAAAAAACCCAAAACAAAAAAAACCAAACAAAAAAAACCAATGCACAGAAAAATGAAGCCAAGATTTTTCTATACAAACCACGGGGCTGAAACCAGGGCACGGCAAGGCCACAGTGATGAAGAAAAGCGAAATAAAAACTGATTTATTTTTTCTCTCAGCGTCACTCTATTTAATATACAGATTTTTGTGGGGACAACCCTACACACCACAAACCAGAACACCACAAATATCAATTCTGGGGGCAGGAATGAGATCCCTGGGAGTTGATTTGAAACCTTAGGAGCAGCTCAGTATCTTTGGAGACACACAGCCCTCTAAAAATATCCCTTACTCTCCAAATTCCTTATAAAAACCCACACCTAAAATCCTTATAATAGAACTGCAATCCTTACTGACAAACAACCTGTTCATTTAATCCCAGAAAGTTTATTTAGGGCTAAAAAATAAAAATTTCTCTAGGTTTTGGATAGAGATCACTGCACTAATAAACTTCTGACACTACGCTGATAAAGCCATACTATGATTTCTACAATGGTGCAATTTAAAATCTAATTGATTTCGCAGGGAAATCAATCATAAAATTAGAGATTTGTTATCTTAACCTCTCCAGAATGTTGGCTTAATATCAGGTCGAACGATTTCCAAGCAAACAGCAATTCTAATTTAAAATCTCTCTGAGTCTTCATAGCTGTGAAATAATTGCAATTTTCACTCTTCAGGTTTGCCACCTGAAGCTATTTTGGGGTGTAGTGGGATTTTTGTGGAGTTGTTTTTCTGTTTCCCCCTCACTAACAGCTTGTTTGCCTTGTGCCAGGCATGGATTTAACACAAAACCACCACTTTTGGGGCTGGTCCTCCCCAAAGCGAAGCACTAAAGTCACTTTTATTGTGTTCACTGCTATTTCCAGCAAATATTACAAATTAAAGGGTGCCAAAATGACACTCCTGTGGTGCTGGCCTTTTTTAAATGAAAAGACATCGTCACCTTGGTTTTTTCCAAACATAATAAACAACTTTTTTTTTTTTTTTTCAAATAATAGCAACACTTTATTTGTGGGCTGGCACTGATTTGTGCTGGGCCCTGCACCTTGACTGAGCTCAAAATGCACAATAGAGGAAAAAAAAAACCACGGAGAAAAAAACCTTCCCTTCCAAAAATCTGCTGCATGAGCATCATCCCTGGTTTAAAATCAAATCTCAGCACTGACCTGAAGGGATTATTTTTTTATTTTTTTTTTGGTGAGGTAGATAAATAAATAAATCTGGCAGGATGAACAGCACATTTCTCTGAAATACGTGCAGAAAAGAGACGAAGTGGTGTCATTTCCATCATTTATTCTGATTTTTTTTTTTCTTTTTTTTTTTTTTTTTTTGAGTGAACTCGTGGCATGTGAAGCTTTTCTTTCCCCTGGCATTTTGACAGAGACACAAAAATCCTGACGCAAGATCCAGGGACGAGGATGCAGGCAGGGAATGAACATCTCCCACCTCAGCAAGGAGCACTTTAAAAACACTGGGCAAGCTTCTCAGCACCTGAACTCTGCTCCCTTTCATGCACATGAATAAAGCACAAATTAAGATTTCCTCCGTGGAAGATATTTACAAATACAATGGTCTTAGCTGCATTGTCTTTTTTTTTTTTTTAATGGATATTTTTAAATATCAGTTTATCAAATTGATATTAAAAAAAAAAAAATAAGTATTTCCCTTTTGTTGCACTCCGCCTGATTTTAGTCGTCATTTTAATCAGAGCAATCAGGAATCTTTAATATCATTAAATAAATATCGTTTTCCAGACCGATTCCACTGCACACAGACACACTTAAATAGACCAAAAAAAAAAAATATTCCCCTTAAAACACCCAGCCTAGACAATTCCTTTAAAAATAAACAGATTAATTTTTATAAATAAATTATCCAGCCATTGATTAGGTTGAACCCCTTGGGTCCCAAACTCATCAGATCAGATTTCCACCTACACCCAGATCCCTTCACCAGAGAGAGCAAAACTAATGAACACATCTTTATTGCTAGAGAAAAAACCAAAATGTGCTGGTCAGGGCTTTATTTAGCAAACTTCCAGCTATTTTTAGATAATCCCTGACTTTTCACGGAGCAAACATCAAATGGGATGGCTGCTTTCACATTAAAGCAATTACCAATTAATTAACTTGGCTGAGATGATACCAGACAGGTCTGGAAGAGAGAAAAGGCCCGTTTGGGAATCACAGAATTTCAGTTTCATTTCCCAGCGTGAAACGAAAATAAACGGGATATTGAGAATGTGTGAGTACCAAAAAAAAAAAAAAAAAAAAAAACCCCAAAAAAAAACCAAACAAAAAACCCCAAAAGCCGCTGAAGAAATGTAAAAAGGTGGCACTGCAGTGAGGTGAGGTGGAAGTTGTTGATACATCGAAGGGTTTGAAGTTTGACTGGAGGTTTTGGAGCGTTCGGAATCGGCTCCGTGGAGGCAGCAGCTGAACTGCAGCTCCCCCCCAGTTTCATTTCCAGGGGGATCGCTGCCAAATGAAACAACAACAACAACAACAACCAAAAAAAAAGAGGAATATCGTGCAACTGGATGGTGGAAAAACGATGCAGTATCATGGCACAGGTGTGATTTATTGCCGATGTATTTATGGGTTTAATTATCAGTAGATTTACTGATTTGTTCATTGATATGATTGATGTATTGGTGGATTGATTTATTATTATCTGGGGGGTTTCTCACCATCCCCTCACTTTAGAGCCCAGCACAGAAACCATCCCAGCTCCTTCATGGAGCTCTTTAATCCCAGAATTCCCATCCCAGCTCTTGTCCAGCTTTTCCAGGACAAAAGTGCTCTGTATGAGGAGCCTCTTACTTCACGAGTCACTAGGAAGGAAAAATAAAATAAAGAATAATAATAAAAAAAGAATAAAAAGTTAAAAAAAAGGAGAAAACGTAGAGGAGATTAATCCCTCTGCAGACAGCTCTGTGAGGTCTCCTTGGTATTTTCTCTGAGATAAGAAAAACTGCTTCACGTTACAAAAAAAATAAAGGAAAAGAGTAAAATGAAGAAAAAAAAAAGGAAAAGAATATAGGAAAAATAAAGGAAAAATAAAGAAAAAACAGAAGAAAAAATAAAGGAAAGCGAAAAAAAGAAATAAAGAAAAAATAAAGAAAAAATAAAGAATAAAAATAAAAAATAAAGAAAAAATAAAAATAAAAATAAAAATAAAAATAAAAATAAAAATAAAAATAAAAAAGACAAAAAAGAAAAAATAAGAAATTAAGAAAAAATGAAAAAATAAAGAATAAAAAGAAAAAATAAAGAATAGAAGAATAAAAAAGAAAAAATAAGAAATAAAGAAAAAATAAAGAAAAATAAAAAATAAGAAAAAAGACTAAATGAAAGAAAAATAAAGAAAAAAATAAAGAATAAAAAGAAAAAAGAATAAATGAAAGAAAAATAAAGAAAAATAAAAAGAAAAATAGAGAAAAATATAAAGAAAAAAGATAAAGAACAAATAAAGAAAAAAAATAATAAAATAAACCAAAGAGAAAATAAAAATAAAGTAAAAATAAAAATAAAAAATAAAGTATAAATAAAGAAAAATAAAATAAAGTGAAAAGAAAGAAAAATTAAAATTAAGAAAAAATAAAGAAAATAAAGTACAAAATAAAGAATAAAAGAAAAAATAAAGAAAAAATAAAGTAGAAAGAAAGAAAAAATAAAGAAAAAAATAAAAAATAAAAGAATAAAGTAAAAAGAAAAAATAAAATACAGAAAAATAAACAAAAAGAAAGTAAAAATAAAGAAAAATAAAATAATCCTGCTCTTTAAAAAGCTCTGGAGTTGCTGAAGGTTCTCCCACAGCTTCCCAGGACTGAAATCCACCAGCAATGTCCAAACCTCAGCCAAAAAATAAAGATGGGAAAAGGTGAGCAGGGAACACCTGGAACAGCAAGGGTGAAGGAGCTCAGCTAATCCAGTGAAAGGGTTGGGAAGGAAAAGGAAAATATCTCTGATGAAAAAAAAAAATAAATATATATATAAAAAATATAAAAAATATATAAAATATATAAAATATATAAAAACCACACAGAAACAACAACTAGAAGTGACAGAAATACCTGAAGATTGCTCCAGGGAGCTTCACCTGAGGATTTGTGAGGAAAACCAGGATTTTATTCTGTATTTATTCTGAAAAAGAAATGCCTGAAAGCACCATGTCTGAGCAGGCGATCCCTGCCCAGTCCCTCTCCTCCCTGCCTCCTACCTGGGGCTACCAGATGGAAAAATAAAAATTGGGGAGGGGAAAAAAAAAAAAAAAAACAAACCAACAACAAAAAAAACCCCAAATTTTCTGCTAATTCAGCTTCCCACAGCTCTTCTTGATGGGCAGAGCAGCGCCAGGGCAGGAGGAAAATAAAACTGGAACAGCAAGCAAGAGGAAATTGTGGGGTTTTTTTTTTAGATCATCTTCGCACCCCCAAAAAACACATTTTGGGAATTTCTTGAGTTTGAGCAGAGGAGTTGTGACACGACCACCCCGGGGGGAGAAGGGG
The DNA here is from genome assembly GCF_963662255.1 of Cinclus cinclus. Taxonomy (NCBI): domain Eukaryota; kingdom Metazoa; phylum Chordata; class Aves; order Passeriformes; family Cinclidae; genus Cinclus; species Cinclus cinclus. The sequence goes on from NC_085055.1 coordinate 2,056,782, forward strand.
ATAAAAAACAAACCCAAAACCCAAACAAACATTTTTGTAGGTTCAGGCATCTCTTTGGAGGGAATTCATGAGCGCATTGTGTGTTTTTATTTGAACGTCATGAGGAAAATGGATTCCTTGAAGGAGCTGGCTTTTACTGGGACAGGGCTCTGAACTAATCCCTGCATTTTGCTCATTTCTGTGCATATATTTGACTTTCCCCCCTTCTTTCCCTTTACTTTTTCATCGTTTTTTTGGGGGTTTTTTGTTTGTTTTTGTTTTTTTCCCCTAACAAGAGCAAACCCCCCAAAACCACAGAATTTTTGATTTGGAGAGGCAGTGCCAACCCACCTGCAAAAATCAACCTCATTTCAAAAGTGCCCTGCAGGGTTTTTTATTAGGACAGCACCCAGGGGAAATGTGGAATTAGGAATGCCATCCCCCCCTTTTTTTTCTTTTTCTTTCCTTGTTTTTTTTTTTTTTTTAATTTTTTTTTTATTTTTTTTAATTTTATTTTATTTTTGGCACATTGGAGGAAGCAAAATCCAGGGAGAATTCACCTAACAGAGAGAGAAAAGTTGAACTGAAGTGTTTTGAGTGGCCAGAAAAAAAACTGGACGAGGAGCAGGAAAAGGACAGGAATGGGGTGGATCCTGCACTGGAGGATTTTTAAGAGCTGTGTGTTGATGCAAAGTAATTTAGTGCAGGTAAATTAAACGTCAGTTTGGTGGAACCTCTGCGATCCAGGCTACTGGAAATTCAGTGCTTGGAGGTGTTTGGGATGAGCTGAGGAAGAAATCATTCCCTGACTGTAAATCCAAAGCAGGAGGATGGAAAATGTGGCAAATTTCCTGGTGAAACCTGGAATAACCTGAGCTGGTGTCACTCGCCGCACTCAGGGATTTTATGGGACACTTTTGCTGTACTGAAATGGCTTTCCATATCTTTCTTTTTTTTTCCTTTTTAAAGAAAGTACTACACACTCCTCCAAAAGAGCCACCCAAATCCATGTATTTACCTTACTGAAATTTTCCTAATTATTTCAAATGCTTTAACTCCAAAATTCAGACACCCTAACTTTTTTTTTTTTATTTTAGTTTTTATTTTTTCCCTAATATCCAAGGATTCCTGCTGCAAGGACCATTTCTTGAAAAACATTTATTTCTCAGTATAAAAAAAAATCCTGCCTTGGGAGAAATATCTATTTAATTTCATGCATATTTAAGAATGCCAAGTGGATTTTGTGCACCTTAAAGAATCTTTTCTCCCTGGCAAGGCAGCCCAAGGGAAGAGTTATTTGTGACCATCCCTGGGATGTGTTGTCAAACACTCAGGACACCGCAGGTGTTCCCAGAAAAATGGAAATTTTCATTTTCTCCCAATTACCATCAGAGGATGAGGGCTGCACACAACCATGAAGGGTTTTTTTTTTAGGTAGGAGAAAGCAAAAAAAGGAGATGGGGAATAACATCCCATGAATTCTGCCAGGAAAAACAAGGAGCAAGAGGTCATCCCAAAGTGATCCTCCTGGACCAGCAATTCTGGTGTTTTATTGATATTGGACTGCTGAGGGCTGAAGGAAACTGCTTGTCCAGTCAAAATAATATCAAATTACAGAGGGGTTCTGTTTCAATTTGCTTTTATTTCTATATATAACAAAAAAAAAATAATAATAATTTGCTCTGATAGGAAATTCCTCCAGTTTGCATCACAGCTGTGATGGTCATTCCCAAAAAGTGTATTTCCATGGGTCTTGGAATGAGACGTTTGCTTGCAACACAGCTGATCAGTTGATTAAAGAAATATTAAATTTTAAAAAAATAAAAATTAAAAAAATTAAAGGAAGTTTAATCCGCAGGGCTTCTACAGAGTGGTTCAGAAATTTGATAGATAGCAACATGGTTTTGGTACAGAAAGAATCAAACTGAGACTGAAAACCTGCAGTTCTTAGAGATAACAGCCTTTATATTTCAGCACAACTTTCTCTTCTTTTCTACCTTCCTCCAAGATGGAAATACCTGAAAGTTTTGCAAACGTCAGCTCCTCAAAAAGGAAACGTGCACTGAGCTCTGCCATCAGTATTTGCCACAGGATGGTCAACAAAACAACACTAAAGCATCACAGCAAAACCCTGTTAATTATTGGGATTGAGAAAGATCAAATAATCAGAGTGTGACGAGGAGATGATTACGGAGTGAGTGTGAAATGAGCACGATGAGGTGCACGTTTTAAAAATTAAACCAAATTATCTCTCCGAGGAGAATTCGTATCTTAAGGCGAGATTAATTCCAGAGCTGATAAATTAAGTCGAGATTAATTCCAGAGCTGATAAATTAAGTCGAGATTAATTCCAGAGCCGATAAATTAAGGCGAGATTAATTCCAGAGCTGATAAATTAAGTCGAGATTAATTCCAGAGCCGATAAATTAAGGTGAGATTAATTCCAGAGCCGATAAATTAAGTCGAGATTAATTCCAGAGCCGATAAATTAAGGTGAGATTAATTCCAGAGCTGATAAATTAAGGTGAGATTAATTCCAGAGCCGATAAATTAAGACGAGATTAATTCCAGAGCCGATAAATCCAACAATACAAAAATGATTTTAAAGGCTCGTGTTTGCAGCAGCTACTCAAAATATTTGGGAAGCAAACTCTGCTCTGCGCCAGGAAGGATCAGTGAGGGGGTTTTGGGGTTTTTTGGGGTCACCACCTCATTTTGGTGGCAGGAATGTGCCAATCCCTTTCTTCACAAATTTAAACCAATTTCAAATAACAAAATCTCCCAGCCCCTCTCATTTAACACACCTGAGCTCCAACAATTCCCACAGATTTTTTCCATCCCCTACGGGGTTTTGATTTCAATTCCTGATGTTTGGCTCCGATAAATTCTCTGGGAATTTTCACTGGGATCCCTCGTTCTTTGTAGCTGAGGAAATATCACCGAGTTTCCTTCGAGTATTTTTAATTTTTCTGCTACAGAAATCTCCATTTTTTCTTCCATAAGGCTCCAACTTTTATTTAGCTGGATTTTCCCTCGTATTTTCCCCGATGTTTTTGTTTTGCTGGATTAACACCCATGAGTTCAGCAGCCACTGAACAGGTTCCAGGGCGTTCCCTGACATCAGAAATTGTTCTAATTCCACTCATCTTCTGTCAGCCAAGCAAGGGCTGGAAACACCAGCTGGGAGAACCAGGAGAGGACAGGCAACAGTGCTGGACATCCCAAAAAAAAAAAAAAAAAAACCCAAAAAAAAACCCCCAAAGAAAAAACCAAACCAAAAAACAAAATAAAACAAAAAAAAAAAAGGAAAAAAGCCCCCAAAACCAAGAAAATAAACCAAGGAAAAACAAACAAACAAACAAACAAAAAAAAAACCAAACCACACATACACAAAAAAACAACAACAACAAAAAAAACCCAAAACAGAAACAAACAAAAAACCACTAAAAATAAAAATAATAATAAAAAAAATCTTTCCCGTCTCTCCTTATATCCTGGCTAAATCTTGGGGGTTTTTTTTGGTTTTTCTTTGGTCTCCAGGTTCTGTTTCCATTTCATCCAGACCAATGCCCTGCATCTGGAGCAGCCTGGAGATCTCAGACCTGCAGTGGGAAAAGCTGCAGTGCATCAGGATTATGTCCAGGGAGCCATGAATTTTTGAAATATGAAATGAAATATGAAATGAATTATTCAGCCAAGATAAATCTACACTTTTTTTTTTTTTCCCCCCTGTATGGGTAATTTGAAAAATTGATGAATTTCACTTTTAGGGCAAGTTTGAAGCAACTTTTACAAAAAGGGAGTGCAAAGTTACTCCAACAAGCTCTCCCACCTCCAGCTGCCTTGGCAGAGCAAGGATTGGAGGATAAGCAACCCTTCCAGTCAATTTGGATAGCTAGAAACAATAAATTAATTTAAAAATCACTGATCCTACAGAACTTGGGTGAGGAAGGATCTCGAAGAGCATCTCCTGCCCACCTTCCACCAGCCCAAGTTGCTCAGGTTATTTCTTAAGCAATCCAGATGTAGGAACTGTTTTTACTTTACAGATGACCCCTCTCAGCTGTTAATAAATCTCTATTAAATGTATTTTCAGGAAAAATAAACAAAACCACAAAAAAACCCCCAAAAAAAACCCAAAACCCAAACCAAGCTGCTTTTACAAAGGAACATTTTGCAGCCTGAGCTGCTGCTGTTCACATCCACCCCGTGACCCACAAATGCTTCTCCCCACGCCGGATTCATGAAATGAATTTCTGTGCAAATTCCTTGTCCAGAAAAATGCATTACTAACTCTGATGAAATCCAGAGATCGCGCTCTGCAAAATTCCCTGCTCATGCTTCCAAACCATCTAAATCCAGACTGCTAAATTCCATTCAGAATTCAGTTTTTGAGACATAAGGATTTTAAAAGCTGAATATAAAATAAGAAAACCTAATACCCACGGAATGAGTAATTGGTACTAAAATCTCACACAGAGCACAATTTAACCCAGATATTCCTATCTTTACCAAAATTCAACAGACAAATGAATTTAGTTTGGTTTTCTGTATAAAGGAAGGAGTTTACTTGCTTCACTGTTTTTTCAACTTCCCCTCAAACCTCTCTTTGGACTGCTGAGATCTTCAGTTGATTTTTTGATAAATGAAGGAGTCAAGCTCTTTTTGTGCTGTCCCATAATGCAATAAATTCTGGAGATGAAGAGGAAGGTGGAACTTCCAGTGCCAGGTATCCAAGGAATGCACCTGGCACAAGAACCCAGCCTGGCCCTTTGGAATTCAGCTGCAATTTAAACCAGCTCTACTCTTATCAAGCTGATGCAAATAAGATCTAATTAAAACATTTACTGACTCCAAGAGGTGCAGATTTCCTGGGATATTGAAAATCATCGCACCTGAAAGAGTGAAGTCAACCCTGGCCTTGGAGTGCAGGGAACAGCGATAATTCCAAACTGTCAGGTGCAAATTGCTGCTCCCAAAAATCCCCAAGGAACAGGGCTGGGAGCTGTGGACACCAGCAGAGACACGAGGGGGGGAAAAAAAAAAAAAAAACAACCAAAACCAAAACCCCAAAACAAAAACAAACAAAAAATAAATAAAACCAAAAAACAAAACAAAAAAAAATTGCTTTGCCAGCTTAATGAGTGCTGCAGAAAAGGCACCACTGATGTGTTTTCAAACTGTTTATTGGGGAATCGAGATCCTCTGGCAGCTCAGGGCTGGCTGTGAGCTCATTCCTACCACTAATTACTTCTCCCTACAAAATATTTACATATTTGCTGCTTTTGACCATTCATTATTCTTTTTTTTCTTTTTTTTCCTACCATGTCACCAATTCTTGCTGCACAAAAATAATGCCTGTAGGTTCTTTCCTGTGGTGTGGAGTTGTCCAAGCTTTAGGCAACAATAAAAATCCTGTTCAGCTTTCTTCATTTGATTTCCTCTCCTCATGTGGCTGTACAGAGGAGGGATAAAACACAGGCAACCTCACTCACAATGCAATTAATTTAATTTATTTTTATTGTACCCAACTCATCCCTGGTCACCTTGAAACGTCCCTCACTGCTAAGAGCAATTTTCTTGCAATACACAACTTTAATTCAGGACGGATCAGGAGGCCTTAAATGTTTTATTCAGGTAACTTTGAAAGTGAAAACCAAAAAAAAACCCCACTTAACTCGATCTTCTGGGGCGTTTTCATCAGAAGAATAAGCCCTGCTATGTTCCTTAATTTAACTTTTTTCCCCCCCCCATTTAAATCAGAGCACACAGCCCGTGCCCACATCCCCATTCTCTGAGGAGTTGGGCTCTCGGATCAAAAACTTCCAGGAGCATTTTAGTTTTTTTCCAGGGCATGTTTTTAAGTCTCTAACAGCAGAAAAATGAGAGAGAAGAAAAGAGAGCAGCCCCAGGAACCCCCCCTTCCTGCAGCACCTGCAGCTCTTCAGCTGGAGGCAACACTTTGATTTCTCACAGATTCTCATTTGTGCTGCTCCAGAGAGGGCAAATTATTCCAAATTTTCAAACCTTGCCTGCATGGAAAGGCTCCTGCTGGCGAGGAGAGGGAACACCAAGAACTTTTCCTGAGGAACAGCTGAACACAGGGATGAGGTTCTCAGAGAGAACTTCTGGGGTTAATTCATTTCTGGGCATCCTGAAACCATCACACCTCCTCTGGCAGCCCTATTTAGATCCCTTTTTGAACCAAAAAATTCTCTTTCAAACCAAAACGCACCTAAAACACGACAGGGTTTTCTCCAGGTTCAAATCTAGGTTTCTCAGCGACTCATTCTGGTGTGAAAAAAGCACCCAGAGCCACAATCTGGAATAAGAATTGGTGCTGCCAGGTCCTAGGTGCCATTCATTTCTGAATAATCAAATTAAACAAAGAACCTGGGGCCTGCAAAGCCCAGCAGGAAGGTGTACGTGTCACATTAAATAACAGGAGGCACACAGGGGTTGTCTGACAAAAAAAAATAGAAAAAAAAAAAAAAAGAAAAAAATTAAAAGGAAAAAAAAAAAGGAACAGCTGACCCAGGAGAAAACAAGTGAGGGGTCACAAATTTCTATTTTCGGTTGTGCTGCTGACTTGTATGAGAGCAGCCAAGAGACATAAGCAGAAATTCAAGCCTGTAAAATGAGCTGGAAACACCTGTTCACAGAGGTGTAATATGTTTTTGGGACCCATTTTTGAGAGTCTTTGAACCAGAGCCCCAAGTGAGGTCAATTAAAGCCCCTACGACAGAAAAACCGCAAAGTTTTTAATTAAAAAAAAAAAAATATATATATATATATATGTCACTTGAATGGTGTTTGCCACTGGAATTGTATTTATCTCTCCTGTAAATTGGGGGTGCTGGGAAACTCAGCAACAAAACATTCCAGTAAAAATATCTCTCTTCTATAATAGGTTTGAGGTTCCAGCCTCTCCTATTATTCATCCACACCACCTTCCCTCCCTGTCAGGTTTTTCCCTTGACAAGATGGATACCACCATGCCAAAAAAGCTTTTAAAACCTGCACTTGAGGCAACTCATTCCGATCTGCAGCTGGAAATGCTTTCTTTGGCTCTTCTGAGGCTGTTTGGAGTTCAGCTCTCTCAAAGTGAATGTTTACGTGGACACTTCAGAAGACACAAACTCCAACTCAGGCAGCTTAAAAGCCTGGAGTGCTCCAATATATCCCAAGAGATTCCCTAAATTTACTTGGAGTATCTTTGTCCTCGTCACATGCAGTGCTGCAGCCTGGACCCAGCGTGCAGCTACTGCCTGGAGCTGGGATGCAACACAAAAAGGCAAGGAAGTTTTAAAAAAAAAAAAAATTGTTTAAAAATAAAACTATTAAACTAAATTTATTTCTCAAAGCTTGAGAGCATACTATCTCACTCTGATATGATAATTAATTAAAATAATAGGTGTAAACAGCTTCTGAAGGTTGGAGAAAAATAGTTATTGAAGTGGTAGCCAGCTCCTACCAGGAGTTTCTCCTAAAAGCAGGAGAAAACGTGGATTTTTTAAAAACAATTTACTATTTTGCCACCATTCTCTTTGCAGATGTGGTTACCTTGAGCAGAATTACCTCCAATTCTTGTCTGTCTCTAATTCCAGTTGCCAGTGGAGTCTGAGGAGAAGTTTTGATCTCATCACATTATTTGGTTTCCCACTGAGCTTTTCATTCTGCTTTTATTTACAGCAATGTTAGCCACAAAAAAAAGAAACAAAACAGGGAAATAACCCCAAACTCACACAACTAAACACTGGTAGTAAATACTATCAATGCAAAATAAAAAGAATTCAAAGCAATGTATCAGGGTACGTAACAGCTAAAAGAGAATTCAGGTTGATGATTTAAATGTTTGTCAATTTAAACCATCACAGAAATTGCTTATTTAAAGCACTGACTGAAATAATTCTATCCCAAAGGCAGGAGATTGCTCCAGCCCTCAAAGTTAAAAATAATATCCTCATTAACCTCAGCAACAATTTCCTAATTGCCAAGGATCACAAATCTTCCATGCAACGTTCACCCACTGAGAATTCCGTCATCGCTTCAACTTCCCAAACCACTCCCGTGACTGCAGTCCTAAGGCTTTGAAAAAAGTCAAAATTCAGGGATGGTTTTTATATGACGGCATTAAACATCTGGGAAAATGAGGGAGTGTGACCCCAAATTCTCTGTAAATCAAATTATAATCAATAGTCAGAATTACACGGGGCTGCTCCTTCGCTGCGGTGATCCCAACTGGAACCATGGAGCAGGCAGCTGCTCCCACACTTTGTTCCCTCTGCCCTGAGCACCAGCAGCTGGAATTTGTGCCAGGGCAAAGTTTGGAGCCCCCAGCACCCAGAGTCACAACTCTGGGAGAGGTTTTTGGAGAGGCACAAAGGAGCATGGCCAAAGCATGGCACACACTGCTTCCCCTGAGCTGCACCGAGGGAAAACCGGGATCATTCCGGGCATGGGAAAACCGGGATCATCCCGGGCATGGGAATCACTCAAATCCAAATCCAGGATCATCCCGGGCATGGGAAAACCGGGATCATCCCGGGCATGGGAATCACTCAAATCCAAATCCAGGATCATCCCGGGCATGGGAAAACCGGGATCATCCCGGGCATGGGAATCACCTCAAATCCAAATCCAGGATCATCCCGGGCATGGGAATCACTCAAATCCAAATCCAGCACTGAGGGAAAACAAGGATCATCCTGAGCATGGGAAACTCCTCACACATAAAACTGGGATCATCCTGAACATGGGAAAACCAGGATCATCCTGAGCATGGGAATCACTTCATACACAAAACCGGGATCTTCCTGAGCACAGGAATCACCTCAAATCTAAATCCAGCACTGAAGGAAAATCAGGATCATCCTGAGCAAGGGAATCACCTCAAATCCAAATCCAGCACTGAGGGAAAACCAGAATCATCCTGAGCATGGGAATCACCTCTAATCCAAATCCAGCACTGAGTGTGAACCTGACACAGGAATCATCTACACACAAATCCAAACTGAGGGAAAACCAGGATCATCCTGACACAGGAATCACCCCCCACACAATTCCAGCATCATCCTGAGCACGGGAATAATTTCTCACACAAATCCAGCCCCTCAGGCCCTGGATGGATTCCATGTTTTTGGCATCTCCCACCCAAGTGCACATCCTTGAGTGAACTCCACTTTGGGGAAATGGGATTGTCTCATTCCCAGGCTTGCTGCTTCTCTCCTCCTTGGGAGAGCTGGAGGCTGCTTTTTCCTACTTCTCCTTGTCCAATTCCCCTTTTCTTCCACACCAAAAAAGGGTCACACTTCAGCTGTGGTTCCCCTTTTCTCCCACAATAATAAACAGGCAAACTTCAGATGGGATTTTCCTTTCCTTCCACACCTATAAAGAGCCAAACATCAGATAATTAGGACTAAATATCCCATGAAAAACTAGTTTTGTTTGGTGGGATTATCCAGACTTGCCCAACTTCCCTTCTTCCCAGCAGAAATAAAAAACACAGGAACCACATCACATACATGCCAGTTAAAAAAACAACAACAACAACAACAAAACAACCAATATGAAAAGCACTTTCTACATAATGTCCCAGACATCTCGAAAAACACTTGAGTAATAAAAAATAAAGCTAGAAAAATCAGAAAAAAAACCATTCACACTGCAAAGCAGGAAAGCAGATGAAAGCTCGGGGGTATAAACATCAAGAACACTAAGGAGACAAGCATATTTCCTTCTCCCCTTCCTCCTACTCCCACACTTCATTCCTGAAGCACACAGCCTCAGACAGAGATTTTATTTCATGCCAACCACAGTCAGATATTTCAATACCTCAGTGTTTGTTTGGAGGGAGCACACATTCCAGGGAAAATGCAGTCCATGCACAGATTACCTGGAAATAAATCACATTCCCATTTAAGATGAAGTTTAAAGAAGTGGCACAGCACAGAGCTGTATTATGGGCCACGCACTTTCCCTCAAAAGAAATGTTTCACACCCTCCAGCAGTTTTCTATCGGGAAGAGAATGAAAAAGTAAAGAGATTTCTTACATTAAAAAGCATATTGATTGAAAGCAGTGCTGTATGACAGCTTCAGCTATTATAACAGAACCTAATAAAATCAAATGTTTACCCCTGAAGGGGACTTGGAGAAAAAAAAAAATAAAGGCTTTAGCAACACTTATGACAATGAGCAAATTTGCAAGGGATAACATTCTGGTGCTGAAAGTAAATGCAAATAAGGGCTCATTTCTGCGGGGGAGCTTTGAGGTTTGCCCACACGAGGAGCCGTGGCAAATTGTGATGTGGCTGAGCAGTGAAAACACATCCTTGGATTGTGTGGCTGGAGGTGTCAGCTGCTCCCACAGCTGGGGAGCAGACAAGGTCGCAGACGATGAGAGCAGGGGATGTTTCAGCATCACACTCAGTCTGGAGGAGCAGTGGGAATGTCCTGTGTGCTGCCACGCTGCTCCGGGGGCTTGGGGATGGGTCTGACCCAAACAGTGATGATCCTTCCACCCTCCTGCCCTTGTGCACTCTGCTCATCCCTCCTTTCCTTCCCTCTGTCCACTCTGCTCACCCCTCCTTTCCTGGGCTCATCCCTCCTTTCCTTCCCTCTGTCCACTCTGCTCATCCCTCCTTTCCTCTGCTCATCCCTTCCCTCCCCTCTGTCCACTCTGCTCATCCCTTCTTTCCTTCCCTCCCCTCTGTCCACTCTGCTCATCCCTCCTTCCTTCTGTCCATCCTTCCTCCATCCTTCCCTCTGTCCACTCTGCCCATCCCTCCTTCCTTCTGTCCATCCTTCCTCCATCCTTCCCTCTCTCCACTCTGCTCCTCACACAACTCCCAGATCCCGAGATCCCAGCCCAGTGGATCCAGCTGACCACCAGCTGCTTTTCTGGGATGGCTTTTCCACTGGAGTAGAAATAAAGGTGGATTTCTCCTCCATCCACATTATTTGATGGCAAACCACTCCAGACCTGAGAGCCTGCTCTGAACAACGACTTCCTGTTCTTCTTGGTTTTTAGCAGGACCAAAATATTTCCATTGATCCTTCCTGGATCAGGCTTGGTCTGGTTCAAGCTGTATTTGCCATATAAACACCAATTTCATGGCATAAACGAGCATTTATTTAATCTAAAACTTACCATTCTCACCAGTCTTACTTACCCTGAGTATTTGTCATTATTCTGGCGCCTGAAAACCTTTTTTCTCTCGTAAACTGCAATGAAATTTGCATTTTTTCAAAGCTATGCTGGTTTCAAATGAAACTTACTTTTGGCACGGGCTTTAAACTGCTTTAATAAAACCACCAGCTGAAGTGTTAAACATCAGCTAAAAAACAGGAGTAAAAGCACATAAAACACCCCAGAAGGGGAAAAAAAAAATACCTGCAACTTGTTACAACTCCTGATTTTACACACAAATTACAACAGCCTGGAGATCCAGCACGGACATTTTTGTCAGGATGAAAACTTCCTTTTGGGACTGCCTTATCTGTAGCCTTTGCTGTTTCACAAGCACCAGGGTGAAGTGGAACTCTACAGGCTCATAAAGAAAAAGGGTCATTAAATGCTGATGACCTTCTCCTACCTGGGAGAACTCCTGGGCTGGGATTGAGCCACAGGAACTGGTCTGGCCAGCTGGGCTGGGATCTGGTGACAGAGCCACCGCGGGTGAACCCGAGCAGCAAGAGGAGCAGCCAGAGGGAACCTGGAGCTCCAGACTCTTTTAAAGCACACAGTCCATCCCAGCAGGGCTGGAATGGGCACGGCTCCTTGGGACACGGCGTTCCCTGAGGGTCTGTGGGATGAGGGACAGAAGTGTGGCCACAGGAGCAGCAGGGATGAGGAGTGGGGGTGAGGAATCTGTGTGAGGCACAGGGCAGGGGGTGCAGTAGGGCCCAAAGGGTGCTGGCTTCACTCAAACGTCGAGAATTTACCAAATATTGCAGTGAAAAACTGGAGCAAGAGGCGTGTGGCTTTCTGTGCGTAATTAGAGCCCTTAAATTAGGTTTGGGAAGTCTCCTTGCAAGGGCAGAGATTCAAAGCAGAAGGAGCACACGAGCATTTTGTTCCTTTTCCCAGATCTGTCAGTGTTTCTATACCCAGCTCCCAGGGAAGAGCAAGACCTGAACCTCAAGACCAAAGAAAAATTGGTGCCAGGCAGCTCTGGATTGTCTTTCCTAGAATGGTTTGGGGTGCAAGGGACCTTAAAGCCCATCTCACCCCATGGGCAGAGACATCTCCCACTAGACCAGGATGCTCCAAACCCTGTCCAGCCTGGCTTGGGACACTTCCAGGGATGGATCCCAAAAGCTGGCTAATCTCACAGCACCACCCCGCTCATTTCTGAACGGGTCAGCGTGTCCAGAAGCCCCTGGGGCTGAGGAAAGGTGGAATTTCACTTCAGTGCAGGCAACACCTGTGTGCTGAGGAAGACACAAAACCCCAGATGAAAAGGGGCAGGGCTGAAAAATCCTAAGAAGAAGAAGAATCAAAAAATTTAGAAATGGCAGATCCAGCGCATGGGAATTCTTCCATGAGCATGGGACATCCCCCCAGTGCCAAAACTGCTGCAGGAAACTGCAGGCACCAGCAAAAACCAGACAGCAGCAAAACACAGCAGCCACGTGCCAAGAGATTGTTTCAAAAGTGAAACAGCCAGAAGCCAAATCGCAGTTTTAAGGCACAATTTACACCGTAAATATTTGGGTTTCTAGCAATAAAAGGGAGGGAGGAGAAATCCTACCCTGCTCCAAAAAGCTGCTGGAATCACAACATTGGAAGCAAGAGCAATCTGCTGGTTTAATTAACCCACATGACAGAAGACAGGAATTTATTATTTTCTTTCTCTCACACTATTAAACGCAAAAAATACCCACACTCCTGAGGTGTGGAACAGAAATTATTAAAATCCCACTGCTCCAAGATTGCTTCCTCCCCATCCAAAGCAATTCCCAACATGGACACGTCCCATGGAGGAGTCTTGAGTTTCTAAAGTTCACAGAGAAAACTTCAATGGCTTTCATGATCTGAAAGCATCTCATCACCAAAACTGATTTCATTATACCAGTGGCAATCTGTTGGCAGCCTGAGAGCCCAGACAGGGAAACACCGATTAAAACAAAGCTGGAAAAACACATTAAAAATTAATGGACTTCTTGATGTCTATCAAAATTGAAAAAGGGCTCAATTCTACACCCAATGGTACAGCCCTGAATGGCAGCAATTAAAGTTCCTCCTTCCAATTACAGCTTTTTACAGCATTTTAATCAATTTTTGTACAGCAAATGAGCGTAGAGTTGAACCCGAAATCAAATCAGCACGGTGGTGCAGGGTGAAAATCATAATCCTGGAGCATGACATGCAAGAACAAAACTTAGATAAACTCAACCAAATGACAGGAATGTTCCCACAGATCATTTCTGACTTGCTTTTTAGGCCACTGGAGGGGAATTCACAAGCAGATTTGGGACTTGCCTCTCAACATGACCTCACCTATGTAAATATTTACTGAAACATTTGGGAGCATTGCAGGGGATTCTACATTAGAAACCAAAGGAAATTACTATAAAAGGAAAAGCGTGCCAGCAGTTTCTGTTTAAAAAGTGCAGACCCTCAAAGACTTCACCTTACAACTGGGCTGTAACATCCAGAGAAACTCCAAAGCTGCTGTTTGATTTATTCCTGCCTTTTATAAAATCCCAAGCCGTTAATCCTGAACGGCCTTGACTTGAAAGCCTGATAGATAAATTTTCATTGCTGAGATTGCTTAAGCAGTTCAGTATCAGAGGGATGGGGCTGGAATTAGAATTAGCAGATTTAAAGACAAAAACAAAACAAAACAAAAAACCCTAAAATTGTGAAGTTGCCAGCTTTCTCTTCTCTCAGCCCAGCACCAACACGTTCTGCTGCTGGGATCAGAGCTGGATTTCAATGCACAGCAGGTTTATTTAAACACGGCTGCCACAGTGCCCTCTCCTCCTCACCTCAGCATTCCTGTTTCCAGAGCCTCACACCAGCCTCCTCAGGACTCTCCACCATTATCTTCTGACCTTTCCTTCTGTTTTTTTTTTTTTTTTTTTTTTTTTTTTTTTTTGGTGCCTTTCTAAGTTAATCAGTAACCAGAGACTTCTGCCAGCACTTGGTGCTGCTGATTCCAAGGTCCTGAGCCCCAGGGAGCATCAGCTGTTCCCCTTCCCAGTTCCCCAGCCTTTCCCTACACTGGGAATAAAAAAAAAATAAAAAATAAAAATGTGCATTTTTACATCCTAAAACACTGGCTCAGTAGCTCCAGAACCCAATTATTCCATGCAAAAAAAAAAAACAAACAAAAAAAAAGCTCTTACCCACAACTACACATCATGAGGGATAAGTCTTGCCATGTCCCCGTTCAGGAGGTGGAAGGAAATAAAAAAATGACATTTTTTATGAGACAGTTACTGAGCTTTAATTTCCCACATCCGTTTACAAGCCCAGGCTTGTTTGCAGGTACTTTGAAGGTACTATCTATTACCATAATTATTTTTAAAACCTTCACTCCACAGGGTTAGGAAAATACCAGTGATTTACAGCAGAGCCATAACTATAAAACTGCAGATGGGAGCTGAGCTACTTTGCCCTTGTGTGATGCTGAGATCTCATTAAATTGTGTGCTTAAACCTTAAATATTTGAGAGTCAATGGTAGTTAAAACAGAGAAACCATTCTCATTAAGCAGCCAGCCTCTCCTCTCCTCAGCTTCCCTGCTCACCATTTGTTATTTGGTCATTTGTGGAGTTTGACACTGCTCCATCTTCCAGCCTGGACAGCCCCAGAATTCCTAAATAAAGGAAAAAGGGCAAGGAAAAAAAAAAAAAAAGCACTCAAGAAGTTTTTGAACCTTAAAAAGAAGCTGATGAGAGAACAGAATGTTTTGGGTTTTTTTTAATAAGTTCAGTCACTTTGAAGGGTAATCCTTTGGCCAAAGTCATTTAGGGAGACAAAAGGCATCAACTTTTCTTTATTCATTCCAAATCTACTTCTTTGACCTCCACTTGCTCTGCATTATTATTGCTGTCATCATAATTATCATTATTATATCTCCAAGAAACTAACTCTTAATAAAAGATTACACTACACATCCCACATCCAATTTTCCCTCTGAAATATTCTTGCCTCTCAGAAGTTAGTGCAGCAAACCAGAGCATTAATCATTATTTTTGCTTACTCCTCTCTCTTCAAGCCACCCACAAAACCCAAAGCAATGGCTGCCAACCTACCCAGCCTAAAACTGGAAGCTGGGAGAGGAAATGACATAAGAGCAAAGTAGAATTTATGCAAAACGTTGGTGATTTGAAAGCAGAACTCAGAAATCTTCATAAATTAGCAGCGCGCAGTAATTGAAGCTGCCGGAATCACGCTCCTCCATCCTTCCACTTCAATGGGATAGAGCAGGAAGTAATTAATGGAGACAGGCTCCCTTGTATGGAGCTGCAAATAATTCATCTGGCACCTCATTTCTGGTATTGGCTGTTTGGAAAAACAAAATTTTCCCCATACAGAACAGTTTGTTTCACACGTAACCCAAGGGATCAGCTGTTCCTTATTCTTTAAATACACATAAAGAAATTTAATGGGAGCCCGTATGGGAAGTTTAACCTTCACAGAGGCTTTGCTACGTGCCCACATAAGGTGTTTCACAGAGTATTTTATCTTTAAAAAAAAATTTAAAGAAATTAAGACACAGAAAACCCCCATTCACATAGAGATTTAAAATGTAGTGTTACATACTAGGCATTAAAGAAGGGTGAAAATTTTTATTTCTTCTCCCTCGTTTTCTACTCAAAATTACAAAACCTGCTTAGAATAAAACTTGTTCTTCATTATTTCTTTTTTTTTTCCTTTCTTTTATTTTGCTGTATGCACAGCACACAGCTCACGCTCTTCTGAACAGTTTCACCAAAAATTTAAAACTCAAAAGTAATTCTGTCCTCAACTTATTTTTGTAGGAGTAAAGGCCATGAAGAACACTTAGCATTCCATTACGAATAACAGATGCCAGACGGGTACATTTATAAAACACTAAATTTAGAAAGATTTGTGGACAGTTCTGCTGAACCTTTCAGAATTAAAAACCTCCCTGTACTTTGCCACCGAGTCCATCAGAGCGAGTTCTGAGGAAGCAGAGCACAAGAGGCCAAGGAGTTTTCCAGGGATCCAACATTATTAGTGCATCCCACGGATGGAATTTCAAGATGCACAACAAAGCGGGGGGCACATCAGCTCAATGCCAGCATCCCCTGTGGTAGCCGGGGGTTCGGTTATTTAATACCCTCAGCTCGCCATCTCGTGCAGGGCAAGGCTACAAAATTAATGAAAGCGATGAGATCCCCCCTTTCACCCTGCACGCCTGTTTAAAAAACACCACTCGGATACTTCCCCGATTGTCCGGGCTGCTCGGTTCCCACAGGGAAAAAACTCAGCCGACACAAAGGCCGGCACAAAAGAGCCAGATGTCCCCAACAAACCCCTATTCCTCCAGGAAAAGCTGGGCACCGCTTTGGGACACACCAACACCTCCACTCGTGTTCCTCCAACGCCCAGCGACGACCACGCGGCCTGAGAATTCCAGGAGGAGTTGGCACAGCTGTGCCCCAAGGGAAAGCAGATTTAATAAAAAAAAGCAAAACACCAAACAAAACAAATCAGGGCTCAGGCACCACCAGCATTTTTTAAACGAAGCCGATAATTCTCAATATCCGAAGTTTGCGTTGATTTAAAGGGGGCAAAGCACCTGGCACTGAGAGGAGAGCCCGAGTCCCTTCCCGAGCCTGGCAGAGGTTCCCTGATGCTGAGCCCCAGGCCTGGATTTTCCAGGCAGCTCTTCCAGGTTCAGCAGGGACCTGGAAGGGACCCAGCAGGGACCCAGCAGCTGCCACCCCCTGTGCCCCGGGAATGGCCGGGCACTGCCGGAGCTTTTCTAGGAAGGATCTGGACTCTCGGATCTGGGGTGGGGGCGGCCGGAGGGAGCGACACCCGGGCGCTCGTCCTCTCGCACGAACAATTCCCAACATTTCTCCCCATCGTCCCACCGGGTTCTCCCACACCCAACCAAATCCGCGCTGGAGCAGATCTGGCCCCACAAGGACGAACTCCTCGTCCTCTCCCCCCCGGTTATGAAACGCGTGCCTTGTGCCACACCGAAAGCTGCGTGGCAGCACCACATCCTAAAGGCAGAGGAAGCTGCAGCTCCCGCATTTGTCATCCGCAATCCACGGAATATCCCAGCGAGCTGCCACCGCCACCCAGCACAGCCTGGACGAGATCGCCGTGCCCGGAAAAGCGGCGAGGCTGAAAACCCCACCGAGTGTCACAGTGCTGGATTGGCACCAGGAAAGGGACGGCGCGGCTTTAAGGACAGAGCCCCGCACGATTCCCAAACACCGTGCTGGTGCTGACGGCCCGCTGGAATCGCTGAAAGCACGCTTTACACACGACAGCACGCTTTACACACGACAGCACGCTTTACACACGACAGCACGCTTTACACACTTCGGGACCCTGCAGCACCGCTCCCCTTTAACCTGTGCCCGGCTGGAAGGGGCGGCAGGAGAAGCCAGCCCGGTGCCAAAATCCCAACCCAGCACACCGGGCTGTAACAAAAGATGACTCCGGGGAGTTTGTGCTCACCATCGTTATTCCACGCACGTCAGAGCCACCTCCAGCAGCTCTGCCTTCAATTAAACCTTTACTACGGCAAAGGGCAAAGGGGGCACAGCCGCACTGATGCCGTGCTGAGAAGGAAGGGGCAGCGAGGGATAAGGGGAAGGGAGGATCGATCGCACAGCCCTTCTTTAGGGACATCCACCCCCTCCAGAACCAAGGGAATCCCCCTCCCCACGAGGTATAAGAGAACCACACAAACCTGGGTGAGAACGCATCCACGCCTTGCCCTGGACCATCCCTCCCGCACCCCCCTTTTCTTTCTTTTTTTTTTTTTTTTTATGGCCATACTGTATTATTTTATGTTTTCATTCCAGCTGAGCACTTGCCTCTCCTCCGTGCCCATCAAATATCCCGAAGATGGAGGGGTGAGTCTTGTTCACCAGGTCGGTGATGACTTCGAACCTGTCCTCCATGTGGTCCCTCCGGCCTTGGATGGAGTAGACAGCCACGTTGTGGCTCTTGAACTCCCAGGTCTTGGAGAACTCCGCGTCCAGCACGTCCAAACCCCCGAGCCTGTCATTCTGCATGATCTCGGCCACCTTGCCCTTCACCATCTTCACCGCATCCCTGCTGGACTTAACAATGGTTTTCACCTCATCCGTGTGGAAGAAATAACTCCACAGGGCCAGGCTGATGCACAGCAAGAACAGGGTCTCCGGTCTGAGCAAGAAGTAACGCATGATCCGACCCAGCAGAGACAGCAAAGTCATTGTATCCTCTATCATTTATTATCGCGACCGTGTCTCCCCACACCATGCAGCGGGGCGGCTCCGAGCCCGGGGCCGCTCGTCTCAGTGCATGCTCGGCCGGCCGGGCAGCTCCGAGCTCCGAGCCCCGCGCTCCGCTCCGCTCCGCTCCGCTCCCCGCTGCTCCTCCCGGGCGGCCGCTCCGCTCCGCCGCGCCCCGGCCCTGCCCTGGGCCCGCCGATTGATGCGCCGAGCCCTCCGCCGCCGGATCCCCGCTGAACGCCGCGGTTCTTCCCGGGAAGCGGCAGCCAGGGCCACCCGCGGTACCGCTGTCCCCTGTCCTCCGTCCCCGGCCCGCCCTCCTTCCACCCGGGCGGAGCGTCCCGGCCGCCGCCCCCGCGCCGCAGTGCGACTACAACTCCCGGCGGCCCCCGCGAGCCCGCGCCGGCGCGGGCGGAGTGCGCGGAATGCTGGGAGTTGTAGTCCGGGAAAGGGGAAAATTATTTAATCCCCGTGTGTCCCGGCTCTGGAAGTGTCCAAAGCCCGGTTGGACGCCGCTTGGAGCGAGCTGGGATAGTGGAAAGTGTCCCTGCTCGTAGGATGAGGTGTCCCCTAAAGCCCCTTTCCACCACAAACCGTCCTGGCGTTCTTCTAAAGGATGAGCTGGAGTCTCACGTGTTCCCGAATTCCCTTCGGGAGCTCGCAGCCCGAACGCAAACAAAGCACGATTTGGTCAATTGCTGAACCGAGAGCAGAGTTTGCCGAGGTTCATCGATCCCAAAGCATCCATCACTTTTGTGGCCCGTTTGTAAATTGCCGTTTTCCTGCGGCTGACGAGCGCTGGAAACCACGAGCCGTGAGCTGGTGAGCAGGAGTTTGTTGCAATACGAACAATCTAAAGTCGTGCCTGAGCTGTTTGCTGCCAGCTCTGGGGTGGGAAACTCGCAGGACCCACCAGCCGACCTCAGAAGTGACACAAAAATCAAACACGACATCAATTAACCAGCCACAAAACCCGACTGAACTTCTGAGTGAGAAACTCTCAACTTCAGTTTGCATCCCCAGGTTTCCAGCAGCTCCCGCTCCCTTTTTTTTTTTTTTTTTTTTTTTTTTGGTAGGGTACAAGTCAACATCAATTCTCTGTTTTGCCACTTTTTTCAAAAATCACCTGAAATAAATTACAGAACCCTGAGCCTGCTCAACCCGAAGTTAACAATTTCGGCCTTTCTGTGTCCCGTTCTTACACCCAGCTTTGAGAAATAGCAACATTAATGACAAATATTAAAAATAACGATGACTCTCCTTCCAATTTAAGAGGTGCATGACGCTCTGTTAGCTGTTTTATCCAAAATTTTACATTTCAGGCCTAGAAAAACTCTCACCTTGCTTTTCCCCTCTGTCTCGATGGGCTGCCTTTGAGCACATGGATTTTTTTTTTTTTTTTAAACCCCAAAAGTCCAAAATCTGCACCTGTGACTTGGGGGAAATGAGGAGACAGCACAGGTGGTGCAGTACCTGCAGCTAATGAGGCGGATTAATTAAATTAATTAAATGTACTTAATGAATATTCCACAGGTGAGGCTGAACGTCCTGAACACAGGTAAATCACAAGCACCAGGGAAATAATATTTTTAATACTACACAAGTGTGGAGCTGATAAAAAAAATAAATCTGTGTTTCTAATGATTTTAATATTATTATTATTTGTAACACTGTATTGCGGCTTTTAAATTTCTCCTAGTTTTGTATTAGGGAAAGGTAAAATAAATAAAGATAAAATAAAGGAGGAGCTGCTCTCTCCCACCAAGCAATTCATTATTAATTTGTCACTTTAGTGAAATATCAGTGTGTCACTGTCTGTTAGCTACAAACTGCATAGCTAATAATTCTGATAATATTATAATGTCACTGTCTCTATTGTGGCTTTTTAAATCCTATTCACTTTAGAATCTTCCTTTCATTTCTTATCTTTCATTTTCTATTTCATTTCTTTCAGTGTGTATTTCCTTCATTTCATTTTATATTTCATTTTTTTTCATTTCGTATTTCATTTTTTCATTTTAGATTTCATTTTTTTCATTTTATATTTCATTTCTTCTCTTTCATTTTACATTTCATTTATTTCATTTTATATTTCCTTTATTTCACTTTATATTTCACTTCTTCTCTTTAATTTTATATTTCCTTCATTTAATTTTATATTTCATTTTTTTTATTTTGTTTTTCATTTTGTATTTCATTTTTTCATTTTAGATTTCATTTTTTCATTTTAGATTTCATTTTTTTCATTTTAGATTTAATTTCTTCTCTTTCATTTTATATTTAATTTCTCCTCTTTCATTTTATATTTCCTTTATTTCATTTTATATTTTCTTTATTTCATTTTATATTTCACTTCTTCTCTTTCATTTTATATTTCCTTTATTTCATTTTATATTTCCTTTATTTCACTTTATATTTCACTTCTTCTCTTTCATTTTAGATATCCTTTATTTCATTTTATTTTTCATTTTTTTTCATTTTGCATTTCATTTTTTTCATTTTGCATTTCATTTTTTCATTTTATATTCCATTTTTTTTCTCCTTCTTTTTATATTCTTTCTTAAAGAAAGGGAAAATAAATGTGGAATAAGAAGGATGCTGCTGTCTCCCACCACCCGATTCATGATGAATCTCTCATTTTACTGCAATAAAAACGTGAAACTTCGACTCCTGTGTTCCAGCCCCTCCTTCAGCTGCCCCGGCACCCCCCAGTTCTCCCCAAAATCCCCAGGAGCACAGGGATGAGTTTTCCATGAAATTCCCCATGTCCATGAAATTCCACATTTCCATGAAATCCCTTTTATCCTGCAGGACAAAAATTTGTGTTCCGGGAGCACCTGGGCTGTGAAAGGGCTGGAATTTCCCTTCGGGAGGGGTTGGAATATCAGGGAAGGAAGGGAACGCTCCTTGGAGAGGAGCTGCGCACGGTTTAGTGCGAATTAACAATTCTGCACCAGTTAATTGCCAAATTCAGGGATTATGGAGCCAGTTCCCCCCCCTTCCAAAAAAAAAAAAAAAAAATTCCAATTCCAGGCCTGGTTCTGCACTCCAGGGGAGAACTTCAGCATCCACAAATTCTTTTAAACGCTGGGAAAAAAAAAAAACCCAAAACAACAAAAACCAAAAACAACAACAACAGAAAAACCACAAAAACAACAACAAAAAAACCAACCAACAAACAAACAAACAAACAAAAAAAAAACCCCAAAACAATAAAAACGTCACCAATATTCGGGGGATCAGCTGATATTTCATTCTGGTTTCACCTGGGGAGTGACCTCAGGCTTTTGGTCACTTGCGAAAGGAATGAAAAGTGATTTCTGAGCCAGTTTTGTGAGTAAACCGGGGAATTATCCGCTTGGAAAAACTGGGGGAAAAAAAAAACATTCCTTGCTCAACAGCTCCTCCTCCTGCTCGCCCATAGCACGAAACCATCGCGGTTTGGTTTTTATATTTTCATTTATTTTTCTATTTTGGCTCCAGAAACTCATAATCTGATACTGCGAAGGTGAATTCGCTGTCTACTCAGCGCTCTGATGCACAGGAATTGTGGGCTGTAAACAGAATAAACTTGGGAATTAATTCGGCTCCAAGAGAAAAAAAAAAAAAAAAAAAAAAAAAAAAAAAAAAAAAAAAAAAAGGCAAGCATTCAGTTTTTCCAGACAATGTTTGTGGTACCCAGAATTAAAATAGAAAGTGAGATATTGGAGAAACTCTCGCTATTTGCTAGTCTGAATAATAGCAACGTTTTTATCGTTGCCATTTCTTGCTTGCATTAAATAAAATTCAATAGTTTTGATTGGAAGAAGCCTCATTTTTGTGAATGTACTCGCAAGGGTAACTTAAATAAAAATAATAGCAGTGCGAGACTTTAATTTCCTGTAGTTGCAAACTGAATTTGCCATTATTTCACCCTGGGGATGAACACTGAGGACACAACAACTTTACTGGACGAAAACATTACAAGAAACATTTAATTTGAGGGCAATTTCCTCGTTAAAACTCTCCCAAAATCTGTAGGATATCTCTTCTACAATATTCTGTGGGTTGCTAAAATTTGGGGGATGTTTCTGATGCTGATTGCTGAATTCTGCTGCCCAGTTCAAAGGTTTTCCCTCAGGATTTTCAGGTTCAAATACTTTAATTGGCATCAATCAGACGTGCACAGCAACGTGACTCGTTGAAGATTAGTGCTGGAAAATATTAAAGCAAAATATTCCTCAAAACCTGTGGATTCACCTCCCTTTCCTTCTGCTGAGATATAAAATCAGAAAAATCAGCACCAACAATAACAACCGTAAAAGTGGAGTTTTCCATGTCAGGACAGCAGTGGAGTGAAAGAACGTTGTGCTTTTTCTTTGCAGATATTTTCAAAAATTGACTTTAGGATATTCAGGGTGGCACAGGCCCAGCTCCCCAGAGGAATAACTCGGTGGCAATAACAATAAATAACAATAAATAAATAAAGCTGAGCTGTCCTGACGGTGTTTTCATCTCTGGTGATATAAAGGACATTTCCTGAGATCGCTGCCAGGATTTTATCTCGCAGCAAGTGCCAAGAATTGCAGGGAAATTCTTCCTGCCCCTGCTAAACCCCTGAGAAATCTCATCCCAGCAGTCCTGGTTCCCCTGAAGAGGAACATCTGCAGATGTGAAATGCAAACAGCAATTTTCCACACAAATTGCTCCTTTCTCTTTCCCAGGATTCTCAGTCCCGGGATATCTTCGTGTGTAAAATCTGATTTTCTTTTATTTTCCT
Source organism: Cinclus cinclus (assembly GCF_963662255.1). Classification (NCBI taxonomy): domain Eukaryota; kingdom Metazoa; phylum Chordata; class Aves; order Passeriformes; family Cinclidae; genus Cinclus; species Cinclus cinclus. The sequence goes on from NC_085055.1 coordinate 2,079,958, forward strand.
GGTGCCGTGGAGTGACCTCGGTGTCGGTGGGAAGGAGAGGCACAGGGAGATTTCTGAATGATGTTTTTAACATCTCTTATTTGAACACAGAATTCTGCTGTGGAAACACAGCAGTGAAATTATGATGTAGAAATTGTGAACGGTTTATATAAATAAATAAATACATAAATATGAAGGCATCCTGGTTAAATACCTGCAGGTGCCTGGGGTGGAAATCCCACACCTGCCTTACTCAGGGAATAAAATTCCTGGTTGTAAATGCAGAATTTGGTGTAAATTATCCCTGAAATGAACGTTATTTTAAGACAACAAAAAATCCGTCTCATTTCCCAAGTAAGCTATGGGATGTTGTTTATTTACCTTCACATCTTCTTACTCACTTTTAATATCAGAGCCAAACTACCTGGTGATACGCCGAGGAAAGATGCCAATATTAATTTCATGGAAAAGTTTAACCAGGGATGCGTTTCAGAGGAAAATTCTGGGCTTTATCAGCACACGGAGCCTTGAATTACCACAATTCTGGAATTGCCACAAAAATTTGGCCGCTGAAGTCACTGGGAGTCTTTGCTTGGTGGCAGCACGAGCCCCAAAATATTGATTTGGAGTCCACCTCTCCAGGGCATGACACGTTTTGGGAGACAGAGAGGATTCCAAACTGATTTTCCCTGTCACTTTTCCAGAAGTGAACTCACTGGGAATTGGGAAATGACTGAGGAACCACCAGAACCAGAATTCTTCAGATAAAGCTGAAAATGCTCCTGACAGCCAGAGCTGCTCCCTGAAGTGATCTTTGATTTAAGCAGCAGCATCACTGCAGGGTGCAGACATTTGGGGATGTTTGTAAAGTGAATTAATGCCTCACAAACTCTCCGCTTTTCCAGAGAGCTCCAGGACACGCAAGGAAAATAGAAACGGGAGCTCAGCAATCCGGGATGGCTTTGCAAACTGTTCTCGTGAAACCTTCCTCAGATCTGGGCACAAACTGATAAAAAGCAGCAGCGAAGCAATCTCAATTTTCTTCTTCGTTAATTTTTACTCTGTTTAGCAGCTGTTTCGTGCCTGTGGCGCAGACTGTTTAATTTGCATTAAGCCAGAGGCTGCAAAATTGATTTATACATTTGAATGCCTCACATCTTTCACTCTGAGGCGCTTTCGGGTGCAGAACATGACAGGCTTAAATTCAGGATTAAACACTTGGGCCAGGCTTGTCCCAAAGCTGAGGTGAGAGGGGAGCTGAGGTTCCAGGTGCCTTTTTTGGTGACTGCTCTGAGACTAAAATTAGCTGTGCCCTCAGCTGACTGCAGGGTGTAAAATCCAGACTGCACTCGGTGCCTTGGCTGTTCCAGAGGTTCATTCCAGCCCTGACCAAATCCTTGATACAACCCAAAAAGTGAAGCAGGACCGAGATAAATCAGCTGTGGGCTAATTTAGATTTCCTTGGGCAAGGCAGATGAATGGGTTTGGCGAGTCCCTGAGTGGCACAGGGCTGGCAGCCCGTGCTCCCTTTGTGTCTGGGAATATGGGATGGATTCTCCCATTTTCCATTCTCACATTCTCCACGGCTCCATTTCCCCAGGACACGCTGCCATTACTCAGTTCCAAAGGCTCCCTTCTTTACCACCAGGTTTTGGTGATGGAGATAAAGAAATATTCGAATAAGGGCAGTTGAAGGGATTTTTCCTGTGAAGGATTTAAGAATCGCCCCATTTTTTTTTTTTTAACGGGCAGTTGTTTGTTTTTTTTAATGGGGCAATTTTTTTTTTGTATTGAAATTTGCTCCAATAGGGGCTGTCAGTAATAAATAATTAAATAAATATAATAAATAAATAAAGATGAAGCATTCCCACGTCTAGGACTGGAATGGGAGATATTTTTTTGCAAGTGATGGGAGAAGGAAGAGATTTTAATGAGCTGGTGCAGAAAACTGAAGGGGCCCAGTGGATAATCTCCCTCACACAGCCATAACCTTCTTAAAAAAGTACAAAGAATACAAAAACACAGAAAGAAACACACACAAAAAAATAAGAATCCAGAGTTTGGGACACGGAGAGAAGATTTTAAAAAGCCCATCCCGTGTCAGGGGGGAGGGATGAGCAGCTCCGAGCTGTTTGTGCTCCACTGAACCCTACCCAAGGTTTGGGTTCGTTGGCAGGGAGAGGGACAATTCCCATTTTTCAGCTCCCACCCCGTGTTTGAAGTGCTGTCTGTGCCTCTCGAGTGACAAACACATTTCTCTTTGTTTGCTCTCCGCCTTCTCCTGGGCAATATGCTGGGTGTGATGGGAATGGCGTGGTTTGGCCCAAAATAGCTGGAGCTGGAGCCTTCAGCTGTCACAAGTGTCCCTCCTCCTCCTCCTCCTCCTCCTCCTCCTCCTCCCCACTCGGTGAGATCTCCCAGCCCAGCACCATCTGCTGCCTCGGGATGCAGATTTGCTGCATTGGAGCTGGGTGTTAACGGGGGGGAAATCGTCTGGCTGCGATTTAATTTTATGACTTCGTTTTAATTTCCCATTCCCACATCGCTCCTCGGCCTCCCGAGGCACCAGAAGCTGCCACCAGATGTGGGAAGGAACTTCAAACATCTGTGGGCTTCCCTGCTGCTGCTTCCAGCTCCTTTCTGCACGTGCCTGTGGGAAAAGCTGGTGGGAGCAAGAGATCCTAAATCCACTTTTCCTCCCTGCCAGCCTCAATGCTTCCAGCATTCCCAGCTCCCAAAATGTGCCACATTCCCAGTTTGGGTTTGGGAAGGGTGGGGGGGATGACTGGCATCTGCCTTCAGCTGGCAGAAAAGGGGAAAAAAAACAAAAAGAAAACCCAAAAAACCCTAAACCAAACCAAATGAAAGGCGGAGCAGGCACGTGGAAGGGCTGGGATGTAATTCCACGGATCCCTCTGCTGTTTATCTGATGGATGAAGGGATTTATTTATAGCTGGTGACTTCTCCAAAAACATCGTTCTGGGCTGACCTCCGCGCTCTAATTGGAAGTCAGGAGAGCAGCTCTGCCAAGTGAAAGGAGCAACTGTGAAATACAGGGGAAAGCTTCGTGTCAAAAGCTGTGTCTCGTGATTTTTTTGCCTTGTTATCAAGTCTGGTCACTGTGGGGAGCTGGGATTCTCCAGAATAACCAGGAAACCTGGGATGTGGAGAGAGAAAAGCACCACAAGCTCACTTAGGAAGGGAGGAGAGGAGCCTGATCAGCTGCTGACACTTCCAACTCCTCATCCCGGGGCTCTGGCTCCCAGCAGCCCATTCCCAATCCATTAGTAATGCCCCACAAATAAGGAGCAGGGATTTGCACTTTTCCTGCCTGGCATCGTTACCCACTGCTTCCTGAAAAAGGCAGGCAAAGCAGGAGCCAGGCTCTGGGTCCTCTCTGGAGCCTGCTGAGTGTCAAACCCAGTCCCAGGTCTAGGCTCAGCTCAGAGCAACGGGGCTTTGCAGCAGAGGGGATCCTGCCCTGGCTTGGATCCCACCCCTGCTGTCCCAAACACCTCCCAGGAGCTGGGATGAGCAGGTTTGGCACTGGGAAGAGGCTGAGGTGTCCCGGGATGTGTTGATGTCCCTCTCTGTCTGGGGTTGGGGTTCTGCTGTGCCACAGCAGCGCTCTGGGACCCGGAGACCTCAGGAATCCCATCGTGTCCCACGCCATTCCCTGTCCCAAAGCTGGGGACACTCGAGGTGCTCAGGGCTCTCGCGTGCTGCTCCCACAGGAGTCAGGAGGGAAAGCTCTGCAGGAAAAGGGCAGTGCTGCTGTTTGCTGGAGGGATGATCCAGGATTTCCCTGAGTCCCGAGGAAGGGAAGGCTCTGCTCCCATCCCATTCTCTGGATTCCCTTTTCCCTCGGGTTCCTCCCATCCCTGGCTGCTGCTGCAGTGGCTCAGGGAGTCCAGACCTGGCCTGCTCCAGAAAGGAAACACCAACCCCTGGCCCCTGTGGCGCCAGAAGTGACAGCATGAAGCAGCACAGCCTTTCCTCCACAGGCTCTCCTAAAATCCCGGAATGGTTTGGGTCAAAGGGACCCCAAAACCCACCCAGTGCCATGGGCAGGGACACCTTCCACCGCCCCAGGCTGCTCCTTGGACACTTCCAGGGGTCCAGGGGCAGCCACATCTTCTTTGGGGATCCCATCCCAAAGCCTCCCCACCCTCCCAGGGAAGGATTTTTCTACTTTAACATCTGAGCATGAGAAACGTGCCTGAGCACGGGCAGCTCCACTGAGCAGAAACACCTTAATGAGAGAATTAATCCTGGGCTTTGGGAGCAAAACCAGAGAGCTCCTCCCTGCTCCTCGCTGTAATGGGAAAAGCAAAGGAGTCAAGGAATAATTTCCCAGCTTGGCCGAGCACTGAGGAGCAGCGCTCTGTGCGTAACAAATACGAGCTGCTGCAGGCTTGGAAGGGAGCACGAGGTGGCCGAGGCACTTCTGTGAGAGGAGCTAGGCCAGCAGCCAGAATTTGGGTTCTGCTGGTTCTGGTCCCAAGCAGGAGCAACAGGAATTAATTCCTGACCCCATGTGTGTGAGGACAGGAGAGAAAAACACAGAGCGATGTGCAGGGTCTGGGGCTGCCTGCAGATTCACCCATCTTTCTTCGATTGTTTTTCTTTGTCTGGTCTCTCTAGAGCTGAAAATTCGTAGAAATCTTGGCTCTCAGAGGTTTTTGGGAGGGGAGGGGAGGGGAGGGGAGGGAGATGGATTTGATACCTGAGAAGGAAGACCCCTCTCTTTCAGTGCCTTTTCAAGTGCTGCCTTCATCACACATGGAACAGCAGAACCACAGGGGAAAACCCAAACGCGCAAATATTCCGTTCCTGCAATAGTTATTATCTGTGACAATTGAGGGTGTTTTTCTCGCCGAGTTTCTCCCCCCAAGAGCATCTGCAGTGCTGGGGTGGAGGGAGAGGATGAAATGCGAGAGCTGGAGCTGCAGCAGTGGCAGTGAACGTTGCCTTGTGTGACCTGCAGCCCTGGGTCACCACAAAAACCATCACTGCCAGCCAGCTCGGAGCCAAAAGCTGGGAAGATGTGAGGAGCTTCAAGTGTCCTTGTCCAGGGAATTGATGGCAGCTGAATTTTCAGAATTAGTGAAAAACCAGAACATCTCTGTGAGGTTTGGTACACAGGAGTGTGAAAAACGAGCTTCACTTTACTGGTACTTTTTAAAAGGTTTAATAAAAGACAATAAGAGACAAACAATAAAGCAAAAGGTTTTTATGGCTTGGCATTCAGCCAAGAGCCCCCTAACTCAGAAAAAACTTCTTTAAATGCATCATCCTGTTGCATATTCACAGACCTTCATGCATTATTGAAAACCATCCCCCTCCCAACCTGTAAATCAACATTTTTTTATTTCTCCTTGTGGCTCGTGCACTCCCTGATAAGAGAGATCAATAAATTCCTTCCCTGGGGTTCTGGTGTCCCATAATCCAAAAATGTGAAGAATTCCTTGATTATCTTTTCACCATTCTCTGAGTTAGTTTCATGAACAAAAGCTTTTTATATCACCACGTCATAGTCCAAAAAAACCATATTTATCACACTGCTATTACTAAGTTTTGTTAACAGCAGAGCTAAACGAAACTGTACTCATACAGTGAAGTTTTCCAACATGATACACACAGCATTCACTTTAATATTTGTGAAAAACCAGTGATGTAACATGAACTGCTAACAGGAGCAATGGAAGAATCTCCTGAGTTTTGCTGGATTTCCTGGTTGGTTTTGGGGAGCATTCAAGGCTGGAGGTGCCAGCCCTGCCTTCAGCTGCCCTGGCTTTGCTGCTGAAGGATTCAGGAGTGGCTGCTCCATCTGGCAGGGAAGCTGAGGAACCTGGAGCAGGCGTGTTGTCCCAAACACTGATCTTCACCTCAAAACATCTGATCCCACCCCAGCCCTCCAGACTCCACTGAAATCCACCGCTGGGAAACGGCTTGGAATAAAAAAAACTCCTGAGGGACCAAAGGTGGACATGGAGAATTTGGTTGAAAATTGAGATTTTTGACAGCAGCTGCTGCTGGGGCAGCCCTTCCCCATTTCTGGATTTTCTAGGGGAAGAAGGACATTTCCAAAACAGAACCATTGATGTTGTTGGAAAACAGGAGGGGGGAAGCTGAGGGTGAGGGGTTTGCTGGCAGGTGAGCCCAGGTTTGGTGAGGAAGGGAGGAAAGGTGAGGCTCAGACATTGCTGGTGCCACCTCATCCCATGCAGAGCTGATTCATATTTGGAAATGATTTGGCTGCAGGCAGATAGTTTCCAACACCATCTATTATGCAGATTCTTACCTCGTTTACTTGCCCAATTAAATCATTAAAATGCCTCCAGCATTTTTGGCCTGCTCTTATTTTGCAGCTTTTCTAAGGAAAACTCACCCTTTTTTTTTCTTTTTTTTTTTTTTTTTTTTTCCTTACACAAACCTCGTCCCCAAATTCCCTCCACCCTGGGGTTTCTGGATGAGATTTGGGAGATGCAGAGATTGGGAGATATTTGAGAATGATTTTAATCAGAGCTTGCAAAAGAAGGTGGTGGCTTCACTGCAGATTTTCCTGTGCCACATTTTTGTGGCTGCTTAGCTCTGACCCCATAATTCTGTGCAGACATTAAATTGCCCCTTGTAGGAACTCAAAAGCCCTTCAGGTAATTTTGGGAGGTCTGAAATTAGGAAAGGCATTAATTGTAAATATATATATATATATATATATATATATATGTGTATATATATATATATTTTTTTTTTTTTGCCTGGTGTGTTCCTCCCGTCAGCGTTCTCGAGCTTGGGCTCAGCTCCAAGATCCAGGTGTCCTGAGCGTGGTGCCAGACAGAGAATAAATTATTGCATAAATCAGAGTCCTGTGGCCAGAGGAGATCCCAGCGAGGAGGAGGAGGAGGAGGAGGAGGGCGGGGAGTGGAGGCCACGCTCTGTAATTGAGGATCAAAGCTCCGGGTTCTGCCTCTCCATCCGCACCTGAGCTGCTCCCTGCTCCCTGCTCCCTTCCCAGCCCTGCACAGGTGAGTTCTGCTTCTTCCAACCCACATTTTGCACAGGATAAGTCTTTCCTCAAAGGCAGGAGAGAGGATCAGGTGTCACCTGGGTTGGTAAAAACTGGGTGTAAAAACTGGGCAGAAATGGGATGGTTAACGAGGACGTCGCCACAAGGAATTATTAATGTTTTGAACTGCAGAGGTATTTGTTTAGCTCACCTGGCAGGAAGAAAAGAGGTGGGGAAGATGTGGAAGCAAAATGTCTCTAAAATCTCTGGCAAGTGGCTTTTTTTGGGGGGGGTAAAATCCAACTCTGTTTGGAACGATGGAGTTAATTGTATGTAATTTCTGAGGGATAAATTTCTTTCCACAGATTTTTGACGCCTCCAGGAGTTCTTTACTTCCCAGTTAAAAAGTGGGAAATGGGAGTTTTTGGGTTGTTTCCCCTTAGGAAAGTGTCAGAAAGTATCAATTAATGAAATAATCCTGTTTTCCCTTTTCCTCTCTAGTTCTGTGTCCTGCTGATGACATAATGCAACACTCAGTAACTATTAGCATTGATTTATTCCTTCTTTAAAGGAAATCTGTGTTCATTATTATTTTAGATGTAGAATAGATAAAGTATAATGTAGAATATTATCTAGTATGTCTTATATATTTTATATTATATATTAATTATATATTATGTCATATATTAATTACATATTATGTCGTATAGATTATGTCTTATAGATTATAGATTACATTATACATTATATATAGCATATTATATATTGTATATGGTATATATATTGCATTGCATTATATGATATTATACTATATTGTATACACTATACACTACATATTAAGCTATTGTTATTGTTATTGTTATTATTTAATTCTGGCAACAGATCAATTCAATCCCTGCTGCAGAAAAAGCTGGATAACCTGGGTGTAGTTTCCTATTTCTGGAATTCTGTATGTGTGGGCTTCTCCACGCTCTCACTTTGCACCTGGGACTTCCAGCGGCAACTGGAGCGCGAGACATAAAAAATCCAGTTTGCAGTGGTAGAAACCAGGAAATTCTGTGTAGGAGTGCGGAGGTGGGAAGGAGGAGGAGGAGGAGGAGGAGGAGGAGGAAGAGGAGGGAGGGTTTAAAGGGATTTCTGACGCAGCTGCCCCAGCAGAGTGGAGTAAGGCGCTGCAAGGGCGGCTGTGGCAGAGTCCTGGATGCAGGGAGCAGTCGGGGATGCTCCCCGCTGGGGATGCTGCAGTGTGAGGCTCCCATTTCTGTCACTTTTTGTAGTACAAGGTGTGTAAGCGCTGGCCCTTCAGGCACTCAGCTCTGCTGAGATTCTCATCTCTGCTCACAGGAACCTTCAGCCGACAGAAAAAAAAGACAGGCAAGCTGCTCGGACTTTTCCACAGCTTTCATTCTGTGAAGGAATTTTCTGTCCACACAGGGCACTGCATTGACTTTAATAGGGTTCGGAGGGGGATCAAAAGTGAACCAATAGGGTACAAAGTTAGTACATTTTAACCAGCTGCATAAGGTCTCTTTGTGTTATAAATGAGGAACAAAAAGTTTCGATATTCAGCAAAATTCAGATTGTTTTATCTGATACAGATGGAGCAAACAGCGCTGGGGAACGTGAGGGGTCACTCCACGCTCCACCAACCTTGGTTTGCAGCTCCTTTTTATAGGATGGTTTTCCTCGTAGTCATCAATAATTGTTATTTTTTGTTGTTGTCATAATTCTGCCAGGTAAGCAGTGGTGCTCAAAAAAAACCCCAAACCATCTGTGGGACCGCTGTGTGAAATCTCTGGACAGTTTGTCAAGGAACAATCTGGATTTGGTAGGTAAAGAACAGCAGAAGTGGGAATTTGGTTTTAACACATAGTTACAATTGATTACACAAAGGAAGGAAATCTGATTTGGCAAAATCTTTCAGGCTGTGGGAAAACCTCATTTTACAAACTGGTATCAAATACAATTTACTTAGAAAGCACAATACTCATGACAGGGGGATTTAAACAGAATGGTTTTAATCATGTATTTCCCTTTATTTAGTTCCATGATTTATCTAAGTATTCTGGTTTATATAAACTCCAAAACCTCTATGATTAACACGAATCTTTTATCCATTACCACATTTGGAACAACCAGTTATAAAGAATCAAATCTAACCAATAATATTCTAAGAAGATAAGAGGGGGTGTCCATTTTCTCTAGCACGAGTCATTCTAGTGAAGTGGTTTTCCTTATCTCAGAGACAATGCCAAGGGGCCCTCCCAGAGGTACCTGCAGAGGGGTTCATCTCCTCCACACGTTTCCATGATTCCCCGTCCTTCATCCCACAGGGAGCTCTGGGAACAGGGGATGGATGTGAAGAGCACCCTGAGCTACCTGTACTGGCTCCTGTGCCAGTTCGAGCTGATCACCTGCAGTTACCTGATGGAGCCCTGGGAGAAGGTGCTCTTCTACTCCTTCAACCTGGCCCTGCTGGGGCTGCTGCTCTACACCACCTACGTCTGTGTGGCTTTCCACGCCAGCTCGGCCTTCCAGCTCCTCTGCAGCTTCCTGGGAAACCCACGGGAAAATGCTCTTTCTGTGGTGAAGTAAAACCTCACCCTGACTTCGGGATCCAAGCCTTTCCTTACCCCATTTTTGTCCAGGAGCCATAAAATCTGCTTTGTTCTCTCTTCGTGTTTTACTCTGATAGCAAATTATTTTTTGCTCCAATCAATCACTGTTGGTATTTTTTTACTATTTGCTTCTTCAAGAGCTTTCAATTTTAATGACACGCTGGAATTACAGAGCTGGGATTGGGACAGGAACAACTCCCCTGAAGATTTTGTTATTCCAGGGAAAAAGGAACAACCTCCCTGAAGATTTCGTTATTCCAGGGAAAAGGAACAACCTCCCTGAAGGTTTTGTTATTGTGGGGAAAAGGAACAATCCCCCTGAAGATTTTGTTATTCCAGGGAAAAGGAACAACCCCCCCCCTCCCCCCCCCGGAAGATTTTATAACTCCAGGGAAAAGAAACAATCCCCCTGAAGATTTTGTCATTCCAGGGAAAGCTCCTTGGGTATGGAAGGTTTTCATCTGGAGAAATGATACAGCATGAATTTGTTCTTGTCTGCCAGAAGAGATGTGCACACAAAAATCCCAGACGAGTGCTTCTCTGAGCTTGCTGTGTTTTTATGGAATGATTTCAGGATTTATTAATTCTCCTCGATTGTTTTATACAATGAATTATATTATCATGATGCAAACAACTGATTCATTAAAAATGGGAGCATGTGCTGCTGGGAAAATTTAGGATGAAACTCTCAGATCCTTGGGCTTTATAAAAACAGATAATTTTTGGTTTGCTTTAGAAGATGAGTAAATCATGTGCATCATATAGGGAATATAACACTACAGATTCACTTGTGGCAGGGCTTCAGTTGAAAATAAAACCCCTAAGAAATATAAAAATACAATGCCTCCTTTTTTCCTGACCCTTTACTCCCTACTTTTCACCTTTTACACTCTCCCAGCTGAGCAGGGCCTGAAACACAAACTCCTGAGCTGTAAATAACATGCTGGATTTGGCTGGGACTGCTTTTGTTCCAAATTCCATGAGTTTTTATCCTTACAACCACCACATTCCTGTGCTGCCAGCTTCCTGCAGTGGGCAGGAGCTGCTCTGGGATGAGCTTGGGAATGAGGGTTGGGGTTTGGAATCCTCAGGAGATGAAGGGAGTAGAGCAGGACACACAGGGTGACACAAATTCCCATTTTCCACCCACACTGAGGTGAGTCTGGGGAGTTTTCCCAAGCCCCTGGAATGCTCTCTCCTTCCAGAGGATGGGTTCTTGCTGGAGGTGGCAATTCCAGGGACTTAGGGAATGAGGTTTGGGCACAGGAGGCGACAAAACAAAGTGAAGACGTTCATTATGTCATTTGTCACCTCAGCTGCTTGCCCAGTTTATAATTATGGGGAAGTAAGGCAAGAGATGGAAATAGTTCCTCTGGGAAAATGAGGGCAGCAGTGCTCAAACTCACAGGTCTTTTAACAATGGCCAAGGATCTCTAAGTTTGTAAAAAAAATCTATTCCATACTTGGATCCAACTGGATGTTTTATTAAAGTAATGTAATGGTTGAAGTAGAATTAGTGCAGATTCGCTTTCATGCTTAGTCTGTATATTATATTTTCTGATACTTATCAATATAATTTGTATTTACTGATGTTTAGGAACAAGAAGGAACACAGTCTTTTAATTATATCAGTCATTAGACAGTGATTTTTTTCCCCAGTGTCTAATACAGAGAAATACAGGCACTACTTTGCATTTCAGGTGCAAAATGTGTATTTCTCAGGCCTGTGTAAATAAATACTGCTCCAGCTGTGCCTGCTCTGGGCAGGAGCAGGTCACCTTCCATTCCAGCAGAGGATTCCACATGGACATCCCGAGCATTTCACCAGGCTGGAGGAGCAGGAACTTTGCCCTGCTTGTTACTGCTGCCCTTTCCCACGTGGTGTTTGTGGGTGCCTCCAGTGCCTGGGGCCTCTTTAGCAATGACTGGGGTAGGATTGGGGGTAGGATTGGGATGGGGCTCTGCTCCCACCCCCACATCCCAGCCGGGCTGGAGGAACAGGACAGAGCCAGGAAAACACCAAAATGCAGCAGAGGAAACAAGGGGCCACGTGGCAGCTGGAGCTCCCCAGAGCTCCTGATTCATTTTCCCTTCCCCTTGCCTGTCCCAAGAGTCCAGGATTTAAAATATTTCGGCTCCCAATCCCAGCTGCTGTTTCAGTTCCCAGCACTGCCTGGGCAGGTTCCTGCTGGAAGCACCAGGAGCCCGAGGGGCTCCAGATTTGGGGATGGGATCAGGATGAGGCACAGCTGGAGCTGTGCCAGGGGAGATTTAGGGTGGAGATCAGGGCAAGGTTCTTCCCCCAGAGGGTGCTGGGTGCTCCCCAAGGAATGGGCACGGCCCCGAGGCTGCCAGAGCTCCAGGGATGCATGGGGGGGATTCTTGGGCTGGAACAGGCTCTTTCCACATTTCTCCAGATTTTTCCAAGCAGCTGCACAGGCTGCTCTGAGTGGCCACAACATTTAGTTTTTCACACCTGCTACTCAGTGTTGCAAACCTAAATTAATGAATGCATGGATGAAGCAGGAAATGTTCCAGGAGGAGTGGGAAGTGGAATATTCCCTGCACACCCTTCTCTGAGGACACCAAGCACAGACACTCCTGTGTCTGTCAGGAGCAGTTTCTGTCCTCAGGTTCCAAGGAATGTAAGGATAACACTCGGCACCATTCAGATCCCTGCCACGTGAAAAGGAAATATTTAAATTGCACAACTTAACCCACGCTGGTTCAGCAAGAGTAGAAACTAAAGAACAAAAATAAGAACCAGCTGCTAAAATCAAACCTTTGATGTTTCCAGCCAGAACATTGTGGTGGATTCCCAGCATCCTCAGTTGGAGTCATTTTTATTGTAGGACTTTCACACCTTATCTCCCATTAAACTTTAATCTGTGCTTTATCTTCCTAAGGCACTAAAGATGATTCTGTTCATGTGGAACTTTACCCCTCTGCTGCTGCTGCTCACTTCAGGAGTTTTTAGAAGCTTAAGCTAATTTCTTCCTCCCTGTTGTTACTGTCACTGTTTTGCACTACAACCAGCTGCACTTTGCTTTATTTACAGCCACGTGTAATTGCAGTTCTTATCTTTGCTGTTCATTACCTGACCTGAAAATCCTGCTTGGGAAAGGAACCTCTCAGCACTTCCTGGCCTTTGCATCCCACAGGATGTTTCCATCTTGCAGGGATTTGGTCAGAGCAGGAGGGAGTTTCCAGCAGATCTGTTTGCTTTTCCAGAGCTGACCTGAAATTCCTCTGTCCTGCTTGGCTGAAAGTTTCTGCTTCACTTCCCTGCTCAGCTGAAACTGCTTCATGCAACAGTTGAGTTCCAGTCTCCCTGAGATAGGAAATTCCTCCTTCCTCTGCTGCTGATATTTCCACTATAGAGCAGAGATATTACATGAAATATGATTCACTTAGGTATTTTTCCAGGTTTTTCCAGGGATCAAGGTGTGAATCATCATCCTTGGAGCACAAAGTCTCAGCAAGGTGTGCAAACACCACCAAGTATTTCACACTTCAGGAGTTTCCTTCCATCTCACAAATCTCCCTCACCAGACACGTGTTTAAAATTGGCTTTCAAGGCTTTTCAGTCCTTGCTGGGGACTCATGTCATCCAAAATGGTTTCATTTTAGGAAGTTGAATATTTAAATTGCACTAAGTCCCTTCAGTTTCTTGCTTTACCAACAGGCTTTGGTTTTGTCGTGGAACTGAAACCCTGACAAATTTTAAACTTCCTCTTTCTTGGCTTAACCAGGCTCCCATCTTGTACTTAGGAGGACGTACTGATTCTGACAGCAACAAGATTCTTTGTTCCATGGTTATGGCCTGGAATGAGCTACAGGAAACATTCCCAAATCCCTGTGGATTTCCAATTCCCACCACTCCTTGTACCTGCTCTGGGAGGTGCAGCTGCAACAGAAGGCCCCGAGTTGAGATAAATCTGCAGAAGGAGCAGTTTGCTGACCTGAAATCCTTCAGCACCAAGTTCAAAGCAGTTTTTGTCTTATTTTTCTTTAGCTTAGTGTTACTTTGAATTTAAACAAGAAGTACTGCATGGGCATAAAGAGTTTTTCCCTGGGTTTTTAGCCCCCTTTTCCTTGGAGCAGGGAACAGCTCTTGGGGCCATGCAGGAATAGTGACATCAGGTGGCCTCTCATGCTCAGCACAGGTACATCCTGATTTTCCTATGGCTATCCTGCAGGAGAAGGGGGAAGAGATGGGATTGGATCTATCTCTGTCAGTCCCAGAGTGGAAACAGAGCCAGACTTTTCCCAGTGGCATCCAGGGAAATCATTCCAAATCCCAAAATTCCAACAGAAGGAACCTACACCCTTGTGTAACTTTTTATGGAGAACTTTGTGATGCAGAGGAATTTTCCTCTGGAGTTTTCTATTTGAAGGAAAAACTCCTTATTCCCCTATTCCCTGCTTCCAAGAGTAAGAGACTGAAAAAAGACAGACTTTGTTGGAAGTCTCCACCAGATCAGTGTCTCAGCTTGGAAGCTCCCAAAATTGGCCCAGGAGCTGTCCCTGGAGTGCAGCCAAGCTCAAGCACCTGGCCTGAGGTTCACAATGTTTTGCCATAAATATTTCACCTCAGCAATTTCCATCTGACCCATATTTGGGACCCCTGGAGTTCCATCCACTAACAGATTTTAAAGCAGTTGAAGGTGAAATCATCACCTTAAGCTTTTCATCATCAACACACAAGACTTTTACCTAGGAAAAAAAATTAAATCAAAAATCAGTGTTTGCACACCCCAGTCCCCTTTTGCTGTTCATTTCCCCCCTCAGTTATCCAGCTTTTGTGCTGTAATGTCTGACTTGTAGAACAGATTTTTTTGTCCACCATTTTCTCTGAGCAAAACTTAATTCCAAAGCTCTGCACAGCTTCTCCCATGACTTCCAACTCAAAATTCATCAACATCTGGGTGGAAATGCATCACTGAACAGTTCTGACTTAAAATCCTGGACGGTTTCTGTTGTAAAAAAAGATTTTTGTGGCTTAACTCTTTCAGAAAGAGCTGCAGGGCAAGTGGCAGCTTTTATCCATGACAATTAATACCTTTGTTAACTCCAATGGCAGTGAAAATATTGGCAAATATTGAATTTGTTGGACACTCTCCAAACCTCTCTGAGCTCCCAAAGGGGCACTGGAAAGTTGAGAACCCACAAAGAAACCCAGTTTTGGTTCTGGGGAGCTGCTCCACCAAACAAATCCCACAAAGCCAAGAAATCCTTGGATTCCTGGATTCTGCAGCACAAGATCTTTCCAGACAAAACTCCTGCTGGAAGATCCATGAAAGCTTTTCCAGACTGGTAGCAGAGCAAGGAAGGGAGGGAAAGGAAGAAGGAGATTTCCAGGGATAAAGAGGATGTGAAAATACAGCAAATATCCAACAATCCTGGGAGAGTCCAGGAAGGAAAACAGAGAGGAGGGAAAGGACTGAGGAAAACAGCAGTTTAAACCCAGTTTTTATTACTCCCCCATCACTGCCAACAACAGGGAATTTATTATTCTGGCCTCTTTGGGCTTCCAGAGTGCAACTGGGTTTTACAATGAACTAAAAAATGATGAATCAAAATACCTCAAGAGGTTTCCAATCCTTTATAGCTGATTAATTAATTAATTAATTCCTGTGCATGTTGCTTTAAATCCACTGGTCCAGACTTTGGATATAGTTCAATATTCATCACACTCCAGAGGATTTTCCAATGTTTCTGATCAAGGGCTTTACAGGGAAGTTTTCTTTGTGTAAGGGACCAGAAATTAGTCTTGAGCTTCCCCAAAATATGGATCTATGGAATAATCTACCAATATCATAAAAGACTTCAAACCACTGTGCCAAAAAATGGGGAAAACTTTTCCCATGTAAGAAATTAAAGCTGTAACAGTAGGTAGGGACTTTACCTAAAATCTTTCCCTCTTGACATCTTTCCTTATTTTCTCCACTGCAGAAATTGCCTGGAAAGATCCCTCAGGGATGGGAGGAACTTGTGGAATTTATATTGCAATCTTTCCACTAGAAATTGAATTTTAATTGCCGATTCTCTGGAACATCATCCATTAAAAATGAATTCCAGGCCTTAATTTTGGGCTGCAGTGGGAGTTTTGTCACTTTTCCTGGCTTTGTGATGGTCAATTATGGCCTGGGGTGTTTTTTCTCCCCAAAGGAATATTGACTGCATGTAAGGCACTGTCCTTACTCTGTCAGCATTTCTGCTCCCTCCCCTCCAGTGGCGTCCTGGGAAATGTGGAGATCTTCCAGCATTTCAGCCAGGCTGATCCGTGGAGCTCCATCATCATCTGTGTCACTCTCCACTGGAATATCTGCATCTGAAAACACACAAACCCCCCCAAAAGGAACAGCTCAGCAAAGGAAACAAACCCCCAAACACCAGAGCAACCCCAAGGGAAAACGGAGGGGGAAAAAAAAAAATCAAACCAACTACACCAAAACAACCAACAAACCACAAAACCAAAAAATAAAAAATTCCTCCTAAAAACTCAACAGTCCTCTCATAGGAAAAAAAAATAATTCTGTGTCAAATCCTTCACCCAGCAGAGATTTTGGGTGCAGGAGTAAAGTTCTTTTTCATGTTAAAAGTAAGGAAACAAAACCCATCAGGCATGAACAGCTTGGAGAATGCCAACAGAGAATTTCAGCAAAATTATTTTGCCTCAAACACGATTTAACCATGATTTAATTACACCCAATGAAGGATTTTAAAAGGCCTTACTTCTGTAAATGTTGACATTCTTCCTTATGGTCTCATCCTCTTCCAGATCTTCCAGGAACTCCTGGTATTGTCTGTAAAAGATGTGAGATGTATTTACTCACTTCTCCTTTGGATTTATGGAAATTCAGGCAACAAAGTAAAACCACAGAAACAAAAGCAGACCTGAGAGCATTCCCTCGTTTCCAACCCATTCTTGCTGCTGTTTTATCCTCACCTATTAATTCCCAACTCATCCATCTCTAATTTTCTCCCTGTTTCCTCTCAGCTGGAGGTTATTTAGAAGCTGGAGCAGCTTTGTCAGGGAACAAGGAGAGCAGATACTGAACCTTTCATCATCTGTGTCCGTGGCTTCCCTGTCCCTTTCCAGCTCCTTCAGCTTCCAGTTCCTGCGGCGCTGCCGCTTGGAGCGGTCGTAGCTCTTCTTGATCAGCACCTTCAAGGAAAAGCAGTTCCTTTTTTCCACTTCCCAAAATCCCAAATCAGCACCCAAATTCACATCTGGGCATCTAAAACCAGCTGGATTGGCTCTCAGCAGTGCTATATTGAATTGACAGGGATTTTGTCAGTTCAAATGTTTCCAAACGCTTGGAAAACGCTCCTGACCAGTCAGGCACACACTGGAGTTATAAATCAGTTTGTAGCACTCAGTGATTGGTAACTGGAACAAAAACAACAACTAATGTATTATGTAACCACGGAAATTGGAAAAAAAATCCAACAATAAATGTGTAATTTAAAAATCACTCAAATATTTAAGGAAATAATCCTTCAAAATCAGAAGATACTCAAATTTCACTGTTAATATCCTCTCCTCCTTCAGGCACTGCTCATTATAAAATCACACTCCCTCCTAGCCCTGGCCAATGCAGAGAACTTTGCACAGACAAAGGGATTTTCTTACCACGTCAGGAATATGCTGGGGGTTCATCTTGTTGGCAAATTCATCATTTAAGTTGCAGTTGGCCAAGTCAAAGCTAAAACAGAAACAGGGGTTTTACTCTGCTTTATTAAAAAACCCTGACTTCAGTGTTTGTGTTGAAGGGCTGCACAGTGCAAGGTGCAGCTCCTAAGGAAGAGAAATATTTCCAGATGAAGGCAAACAAATAAAAATCCACATTAATGTGCAGCTTTCACAAGGCTGAGCAGCTGCTGTTCCCAAATCCTGTTCTGTTGGCACTTCCCAACCTCTGTAATCCAAACTGCAACATCCACTGTGGTTCTGCTGGGCTCACAACGTTCAGGTTTAAACCTTTCCAAGCATCACCTGACTTGCCTGATCTTACAAAAAATTCACATTTGTTATCCCTGTATATGATATTCATTAGCAAACACATAATTAACTGGGGGTTTAAAAATCCTTTCCATCTATTTGTGGCTAAATTGTGAGTCCAAGCTGCACTCTGAAGGCAATCAGCTCTCTTATTTCTAACCAATTTTTACATGAAAACTCCTTCTAGAAATGAGATTTCCTGGGTCAGGACCAGGATGCTTCCACCCTTTTTGCTGCTTACATTTTGAAATCAGACCAGTTCAGCACTTTGTTGCTAACACATGAATTCAGTCATTAAATAATCATTTAAGAAAAGAAGAACAGACCCCAAGACCAGGTCTCCAGGATTCAGGATGTGCCCCAGGTGAGTACAGCAGAAATATTGGTGATCTGTGTCCAGCTCCGAGGTCTTCCTGACCCAGGCTTCAGCCAGAGTGTGCTTTGGGAATGGAAAATAAAACATTCCTTAACCAAACCCAGCTTAACCCCAACATCTGCACTGATTTAAACTCCACTTGTCATTAAACTGGTGCTGCTGCATCAAATATCCAATGGATGCCTTGCTACTCCTCATTGCTCATTAAATAAAAGGAGATGGACATGGAAACTCCCAGGAATTCCCAAAGGCTGTTTTTATAAATAGACACCCGTTTTAGCTTTTAACTGAGAAGATCCATTAATTCTGATTAAAAAACCAAAACCAATTCAGTCATTAGAGCTGCAAAGTTAATATTTCAACACCCAGTGAAGAGCAGAGTTTAAGCTCTTCAAGAAGAATTCCTGGAAGTGGAATTCACATCTTGCCTGCGCCATTCCCAAACCAATTGGTCCCCCCCAAAAAAAAAAACAAACTTTTGCCAGTGGCAAGCTGCAGAACAGCCCAGGCAGATGCAGAGCATGAATCCAGCTGAGCAGAAGGCTCAAAACAGAGAAACTCTCACCTTGTTTGACCGAGCCCCTGCCCCAGCACCTTTTTTCTTCTCGTGGACCCTGTTGATATCCATGATGATGAACTCCTCCAGCTGCTTGGGGTGGAAGAGGCTGTTGAAGGGGTGACGCCAGTAGGTGTTTCCATCGATCTCAGCAACTGCAAAATGATCAGGGAGAGAATTTCTTGTGAAAAAACAACCATTAACCAAAATGGAGGCGACTGCCAGACACGTTTTGTTCATCAGTGCAACGCAATTATTTAGGATATGACCCACACTGCTGCAAGAGCAGCTGATCTGGGACAGATTTACTCAAAGGAATTATTCCCTGGATCCATCCTCTCCCAGGATGTCTGCTGCCCAAGATCAGCACACACCAAGCAAAGCACAGAATTTCTGGAGCTGAAGTGGCTAATAATTTAATTCAGATGCCATCAAATTGCAAAGGAATAAAGATGACACAGGTAAATGCTCAGAACATCCAGGAACTCAAACTGAGCCTGCATATTCTGCCTGGGATCCCATGGAAATCAAGAACTCTTAGTTCACTACGAGATTTCTACTGTACAGATAAATTTAACAACATTAAAGCCCAAAAATCCAAGACTTTGTGGAAATAAAGCAACAGCAATTGTGGCAGCAGAGCAATCAGGTGCTGAGGAAAAGCCCAGACTCACTCTGCAGAGTTCTGGGGTCGATGAGGTGGATGGTGCTGGTCACTCTGATGCACACACAGATCTGGCTCATGTTGCCCAGACTCTGGGCCAGTTTGGGTGACAGACACACAACATTGTCCTGCAAGCAGACAAACACAACTGACATTCCCATTTCCTCCATTTCGAACCAAAACTCCTGAAATAAAATTTTAAACTTTGGTATTTTTACGTTTCTAGCCCCAGTAACTTCTGCATTTCCCATGTGGATCCCTCCCCACCCTCCCAAACCCCACAGTGTGGCCTCCACTTAAAAACCCCAACTCTTCCCAGATCCCACAACACCCTAAAGATGAAGCAGAGGGAAGCTACCTTGCATATGGGAACAATTTCCACAGAGAAAGTGCTTTTGTAGTTGTAGACATTACTGTGAATGTCATGGGAGATCAAACGTTGGGATGACTTGGATCTGTAAAACATGAAAACAGAGTTCTCAGGAAACAAGAGGAACACCACCTGGAACAGGAGATCCTTGGAACAAAGTGTCTGTATCCCAAACAAAAATATTAAGGAAACAGAGGTAAATTTTACTGTGGCTAAGTGGAAAACACTGAACTTTTGTAGGAGGGATTTTGTCTGTTTTGATTAAAATACAGATTCCTTACACTTGCACTTAGAGAATTATTTTAAGACTGTGGATTTAGGAGAGCTCCCCAAAGTTCTGGGTGCTCAAGGCAAGGACCAGGAGTGCTGCACCTGGATGGAACTGTACACTGAAGGAAGTCCACCATCTTCTGGGCATGTTGCTTGGAAGAGTAATAAAAATCCAGGCCATCTGAAAAGAAAGGAAACAAATCTATTTCTATCATATTTTATCTAATGTAATTCATAAGCTTTCCTCTGCACAGCTCCCAGCACACACAATGAAAACATCCCTCACAAATCCAGATTACTCTGCCTCCAGACCCACTCACCATGGATTTCTTTGATCCTTAGTGTGTTTTGATGGAGCCTGTGCTTCAAAATCAGCTGCTCCAAATAGTAAAAAGTCTTCTTGTGCACAGTCTAAAACCAAACAAACACAAAAGCATCAAGGTTATTTAAAAAGCATCAAGTACAAAGTAGGATATCTGAAGAATGAACATTTATATGAAGAGATCACCTAGACAAGGAACAGTCAAATAAACAAAATTATTTCAGAGTGCTCTACTTATACCAAATCATTTAAAGCTTCCATTTCTCATTTTTGTGTAACTGGTTGCTAGAGAGATCTAGTTCCTTTAAAAAGGATTGAAATATTTATCCCACTGTTTCCAAACTGCCTTAAAATACAGGAGGGTATTTAGTTATCCACCCAAGATCCTCCTGCCAGCATCATTTTAAAGAAAGCAAAAAAGTTTTTATGAACTGAGTAAGACAAAATTCAACAACCTCTAACACAAAACACATCCCTGTGGCTAAGTGCGAGTACATTTCTGTCTGAGAAATCCAGGAAATCATCCAGTTCTTTGCCTGATTGTTCTGCCAGGAGCAAACAAAAATTCAGTTTGCCTCTACCTTTTGCCTGACTTGCACCACAGCTTTCCAGAAATCCTTGGCTTCAATCCTGTGGCAGTCTTCACACATCTGAGACTGAACAATGTACTCCACCACAAACACCTGCTGCAGGACTGCCCCATTTATCACCTGCAAAACCAAAGTGTCCAAGGCTTAAGCTCTATTTAAGCAGTATTTTCCCATCTTTACAGCAACAGACAATAACTTTCTTCATTCTGATGAACGGCGCTTTAGTGACAAAATTTAGGCAGGATGAAATCTAGTAATAAGAAAAATAGTAATTTAAAAATCCTGTTGTTTGCCATGAAAGCTTTTTAAAAGCCACAGGGAGAAGGTTGTGCTCCAGTTACCTCTTTCTGAACAGTCAATTTGAGCTTCAGCCTCTTGGAATGTGGTTCTGTCCAAATGAATCCTGCATCAATGAGCCGGACCTGCCCGTGGGGAAGGACAGGAGTTCAGTAAAACCAAGTCTAACTCCACAAACAGAAACTTATGGTTCAGTAAACAAGTGAAGAAGTGAATAATCTTAATTAAAAATACATGTATTAATATCTCAAATCCAATTTACAGTGCTTAGCCAGAACATGGAGGCTGATCAATATAAAATAAAGGTGTTTAATCTCAGGTATTTCCCTCTAAGAATATTCTGAATCTAAGGGATGCTTCATTCAACTTAAACACGTGAATTTGAGTTAATCTATATACAGACCTCTGCAACCCCTTTTTATAGCATCATCAACCAGTGAGAACAAATATTGCATAAATAATTTCTGAAATTAAGGTACATTAAAAACACATCAGTGTCCCTCAGTTCATTGTGCTCGGCTCCCACCTCTACAGTAAGAATTGGGACCAGGCTGTGAAATCCCAGCAGGATCAGCTTCTCACCTTGCTCAGGGAAGCTTTGATTTTCTTCAGACACAAAGCCAGGAGCTCCCTCGATTCCAAGGCACAGTGAATCCAGGTCCCTGGAGGCTGCAGATACCTGGGATACAGGGAGCACTTTACAGCACGTGAAAGCTGCTTGAGCACCTTAAATCACTCCAAAGATGAGCAGCTATTTCCAAAGCTTTCAGTTTAGTAACATCAATGCAGCTACGACTTTCAGAAACATAGAACATCATGGGAAAGTGTCTAAGGTGACCGAGTTCATTCCCCCAGCAGTGCCAAGGCCACCATTAAACCACATCCCCAAGTGCCACATCCACAGGGCTTTTAAATCACTCCAAGGATGGCGATTCCACCGGTGCCCTGGGCAGCTGTGCCAGGCTGGACAACCCTTTCCAGGAGAATTTTTCCCCAATATCCAGACTAAATCCGTGGCTCCCCCCTCCTGTCAGGGTTTTGTGCAGAGCCAGCAGGTTCCCCCCGAGCCTCCTTTTCTCCAGGCTGAGCCCCTTCCCCAGCTCCTCCTCACCAAATTTGTGCGCTTTAGCCTCCCTAAACCCCGAGACCGATGCGTTCCAAGGGCATTTTGCTGCTATCCCCAGCGATTTGGCGGCTCCTCACCTCTCGCACTGCTTGCAGAAATGCACCGTGCCCTGCTTGGGGATGCCTTCGGTGATGTCCACCTGGGCCCGCAGGCAGCCCACGCACATGTTGGCCGGGTTGGGCGGGATGGGGACACCGCACTGGCAGCACAGGCTGGGACACGGGACAGAGAGAAGCAGAGCCACAGTCAGAGCCACAGTCAGAGCCACAGTCAGAGCCACAGTCAGAGCCACAGCCGCCCCCGCCCCAGGAACCCCGGGCCCCCGCCATGGCTCACATGTGTCCCTGCACCGGGGCGGCCGGGGCCGGCAGGTACTCCATGGCTGCGGAACACGCGGCGCTTTCCGGCCGGCGGAGGAAGGGGAGGAGACGGCGGGGCCGAGCCCAGCCCGGCCCGCGGGAGGGTGGAGCGAGAGGGACACGGAGAAGAGGCGGGAGGGAGCCGTGAGGGAGCCATGAGGGGCAGTGGACGGGTGGGCGCGAAC
This sequence comes from Cinclus cinclus, assembly GCF_963662255.1. NCBI lineage: Eukaryota > Metazoa > Chordata > Aves > Passeriformes > Cinclidae > Cinclus > Cinclus cinclus. The sequence goes on from NC_085055.1 coordinate 2,102,687, forward strand.
CGTGAGGGAGCGGTGAGGGGATGATGGCGGAACTGTGAGGGAGTGTGGAGAGGCGGGCGGGAGCTGTGAAGGAGTCATGGAGGAGCACTGAGGGAGTCATGGAGGAGCACTGAGGGAGCCGCCATGGGGAAGCGGGCGGGAACCGTTAGGGGGGTCATGGGGGAGGCGTGAGGGACCCCGGTAAAGGCCGTGAGGGGCCATGGAGAGGCGGGCGGGAACCGTGAGGGAGCCATGGAGGAGCACTGAGGGCGCCCGGAGAGGGCCGTGAGGGGCCATGGAGAGGCGGGCGGGAGCTGTGAGGGAGCCGTGAGGGGACCGTGATGGAGAGCCGCCATGGAGAAGCGGGCGGGAACCGTGAGGGAGCCATGGAGGAGCCCGGTAAAGGCCGTGAGGGGCCATGGAGAGGCGGGCGGGAACCGTGAGGGAGCCATGGAGGAGCACTGAGGGCGCCCGGAGAGGGCCGTGAGGGGCCATGGAGAGGCGGGCGGGAGCCGTGCGGGGCGTACCCTGTTACCATTCGTTAATTAAGAATTAAATGATACTTTCATTTACAAGTAGGAGCCGGTACGCTCCGCTCGGTTTGTATTTGATTTGTGACGTACCATTAGCACCCTTTAGAAAGGAGGAACCTCCATGGCAGGTGGTCAGAATTGAATGACCTTTAAGATCGTTTCCAAGCAAAAACATTCTGTCGTTTGATGGTTCTGTGATACCAAGGTTTGTTTGTGGATCAGCATTTGTTTCCTGGTGGTGATGCTGGAGAAAAATAAAGGTGAATTACATCGACACATTATGTGGGATTTATTTAATGTGGTAACATCCTGATGGAAACGAAGAGTTCTGTCACTTGAGGATGGAAAATCACAGCTTGTCGAGCTGTCTACCATGTTTTTATTTATTTGGCACATTTTTCTTTGGTGTGCTGCCTTTGTTCACACATTTACTTCTGCTGCTTTGAAATTAAGTTTCTTTGCAGACCTCTCTGGAGACTCCCTATGAACTATAATATTAAAAACAATGAAAGAAAAAAGCACAATAAAAATAAAAGGAAACGTTTCTCTGCTCTGACGTTTTGTTTCAGAACCTCTGCTACACAGTGGGTGTTACACAATTTTTACTTTGAAGCCCTGATGAATCACTCGATCTTTGATTTAGGAAATAAAACACTTCCAAGCTGACATTTGGAGAGTCTGGCACTGGGAGAGGGGTAAGACAAAGCCTGTCCTTTATAGAAGCCACACGTTTGAAGTCACTGGGAGGAGAACTGGATCCTGATAATGCTGGAAGAGTTTCCGCTGCAGATTTTTCAACTGTAGATTTATTTTCTCCACCTCATTTTGGTGCTAATACACCAAATCTCAGTTCAAGGCACAGCCTGAGTGAGACTCGGAACTGGGTTCTTTGTAGTCATCAAGGTACTTTGTGTTGCCTCTTCAAGCTCTAGTTGTCCTCTGGCCTCTGTGGAAGATTTGTGTGTTTTAAACTGTGTTACAACCACTTGTGAAGGATTTTATGTTTCTCCACAAAATGAGGTAAAAAGAAAAGTAGCCTGAATCTCACCCCTAGTGAAAGCCGTATCAGTTTGCACTGATTTCTTACGGGTTTTTCAGTGAGTATGAAATGTTACTTGATTTTTTTATAGGAGTTTTCTGCCTCCTTGGCCATACTCTTTCACAGCATTTAAAGGATCTGTGTGATAGGCAAGGACAGCAAGCACACCATCTACATCTATGTTAAATGAAAAAAAACCCCACAATTTAAAAGCAGGTTTCAATATAGATTTGCTCTCAGGCTTTTTTTGCAGGTGGCTGGGCCTTCAAGAAAATCTCTGTAGGTGTTTTTGGGAAAGCTCAAGTGCCAGGGCCAGAAAAAAAACAGGAGACTGGTGACAACAGCTCCCAGCATCTTCATTTTTGGTAGGAATGTCCATCAGAACAATAGAATGGTGAATTCATGGGAAATATCCCTGTGATTAATTGAACAGACACCTGAGGTCACTATTCCCTCACATAAACTGGAGCCAGGAAAGGAGCTCCTGGCACCTCTCCTCCAGCTGGGGCTTCCCAAAGAGGGTTCGTTCTGGGCTGCTGTTTTCATTGCCTGTGCTCACTTTGGTATAAAACTCCCAGGAACTGAGCACAACCAAACTCTTTTACACCTGTTTTTAACTAATCACTCTCATATAAACGGGGATTCAGAGCAGTGTGTACAGCACCTCCACGTCACAAACAATAAAAATATCCTCATTTAACTGTAGGATTTTAGTAACAGCATCCAGATGGAAGCACAGGAAGGGCTGTGCCATAACAATTAAACACCTTTGTGATCTTTACTGGTGCCCAGTTTAGTTTTGAGGAGGATCCTGGGCACCCAGTCTGTATTTTTAGCTGTTGAGGTCCTCAGCATTCATACATTCCCAGCAGTTTTGCTCCTCTCCCCATTGCGTGAAGTCACGATTTAGAGGAGCAGAACAGTTTGCTTTCCAGAAAGAATCGCCAGGGTTCAGGGAGGGGGATTAAAGGCAGGGATTTTTACGGGAGCTGTTTCAGGACCCAATGCCACCAGAGACATTCTTGGGCAGGAACAGATTGTGCCTGGCCCTGTGTGTGGGGTGGCAACTCCCAGATTTATTCCCAGCCAGGATCTAGCTCCCAGTTTGTAATGAGACATCTCAAGCAGTCTATTCCTTTGGAAAGCAGGGATCTCCTTACTTTTCATGGACTGCAGCTGGGAAGTTACAAGCTGATAATTTCAGCAAGCTCTGCTACTTGTCCTCTGTGGTCTGAATGGGAGGAATAGCATTCCCTGATTCCACTGAGACACTTCCAGGGGCTGCTCACCGTGAGCTCCCCTGCACTCAATTTACCGGGATAATGCTCCACTTATTTCCAAGTTCCTGCCTATCTTTTAGTTCTTGTGAGGAATCTAATTAGCAATCCAATTTATACTGCGAGCCACGAGCATTATCCCTGCTGAATCTGGGAGGCAGGAACAAAGGGGCCAGAAGAACTCCTTTAAAACAGCTTATTGGCAGGGATGGGGATATTGTGACATTCCGCTCTCAGCTGATGGAGGTGAAACTGTGTTGCATCAGCAGCTTTAATGAGCCTTGTGGCAGCACGAATACCCGTGGGTTGGCTTCCTTTCCACGTGTGTGTTAAACTTGCACGTCAGACATGCTGGGTGCAGGGCAGGGATACCTCTGGAAGCGCTGCCCTGTGTCAGCAGAGGGGGATCATTCCCAGCCCCGCCGAAGCAGCTGGGAGCAGCTGGATGCTCAGTGTTCCAGGGGCAGAGTTGCAGGTTTTGTGCAGTCAGGGGAACAAACTGCATCTTCTTCCTAAGTCGCTGGGATTTTTATTTTTATTTTTCTTAAACTCCTGCTGTGCCTGTCATGGGTTTACAACCGGTGGGA